>NW_011495084.1:11020648-11023921 GCF_000754665.1 Bison bison bison | reverse complement strand
CATGACCATTACATCAGATGGTAAAGCCTCTTTAGCTTGATTCAGTCACTCCAAGGGCTAGAATAAGGATCATATCAAACCAGTTCTTTGTGGGTTTTTCAGATACCTGAGGAGAAGGCAATGGAACCCCACTCCAGTACTCTTGCCTGGAAAATCCCATGGATGGAGGAGCCTGGTGGGCTACAGTCCATGAGGTCGTACAGAGTTGGACATGACTGAGCGACTTCACTTTCACTTTTCACTTTCATGCGTTGGAGAAGGAAATGGCAACCTTACTCCGGTGTTCTTGCCTGGAGAATCCCAGGGACGGGGGAGCTGCCGTCTATAGGGTCGCACAGAGTCAGACACGACTGAAGCGACTTAGCAGCAGCAGCAGATACTGAGGCAGCTTGCAGGTCCCTCCACATCTTCACCTTCTCTTGTCCATGCTCACCATTGCCAGTTTCTACAACTGTTCTTCATAGTAGGTTGACCATATGTCTCAGGTTCCCAGGGGTAGTCTGTATACAAACCTGCCATCCCTATGTGATTATTAAGATCTCCTGTCTTTTACTTTCAAAAGTGTTCTAGATGGAATGATAAAAATTATGTTTTAAGTTGTATCATCATCTTGGTCCCTTTTGTCTAATGTGTCTATGTCCTTCTGTGTCTACAGTCGGACAGCTATTATTTTGAAATTGTAGAGTTTGAAATTTACTGCTTTGACAAGTGGAAAATTGAGAAAAGATGTGGAGCCTTTTTTTTTTTTTTTTTTTGTCATTGGCATAGTTGACAAAGAGACTCCAAAGTACATCCTGTTGCTAGGGGTAACTTGAAAAGTTCAGCACATAAATCTCAATAAATCTCCTAAAGTTTCTAGCTGAGAAGACCACTGTAACCTACTGTGCAATTCTCCACACTGAGCTATCGAGGACAGCTGCTTTCCACCCAAGAGACCAAGTATCGATATAATTTGGGACCTGACCTCTGATTCAGAGGCAAATGCTTAAATGTCTTAAGTTTTTTTGAAGCTGATCGGAGGACTTCCTTAAAATTCATAGAAGCCCTATACCATGTGTGTGGGGGGTGGGGTAGGGGTAGGGCAGGTGGTGTGTGTCTATGCTCACCAAAGATGCAATTACAAATCAGGCACTTCTTCAAGGACAGCATATAATAAAACGACTGATGTACAGGCCATCAATTAATAATTTCAAGTGAATGAAGTCAGGATTTTGCAAAAAGACTTCCCTACTTGATTTTACTAGCAACTCAAGTGTTCAGTAGCAAAGGCTTTTTAATGTATATTATACCACATCTTCATGACAGAATAATAAGGAATCATTAAAAGTCTGAAAAAGGAAGTTTATGTCATGTATACTTTTATAGCTGTCTTTTCATTTTGCATTATATTATAAATAATTACATGTCAGTACTTTAGACTTAGCTCCTTAAAAAATAAGTTACATGACTTAGGACATGTTATTTGGTCTCTGTGAGCCTTATTTCATCCCAAAATGTTAGGGTAACAGTATATCTACCCATCTCTCAGGATTATTGTAATCATGCTGCTGCTAAGTTGCTTCAGTTGTGTACGATTCTGTGCGACCCCATAGATGGCAGCCCACCAGGCTCCCCCGTCCCTGGGATTCTCCAGGCAAGAACACTGGAGTGGGTTGCCATTTCCTTCTCCAATGCATGAAAGGGAAAAGTGAAAGTGAAGTCGCTCAGTCGTGTCCAACTCTTCGCGACCCCATGGACTGCAGCCTTCCAGGCGCCTCCGTCCATTGGATTTTCCAGGCAAGAGTACTGGAGTGGGGTGCCATTGCCTTCTCCAATTGTAATCATAAAAGGAGATTAAATGTCAGAAAGTCCTAGCACAGAGCATAGCATGTAAAAAAACCTCAGTAAATACTCTGTGGGTCATGACAGTATGAGCTTTCATTAAAGGAGTATTATTAGCAAATTATTTACTGTGTGCTGATCCCAGTACCATGAGGGAGACAAAATAAATCCGATACTGTAAACTTAGTAGTCTGGGAGCCATATTTGATCCATTAGTGTCTTTCATTTGGCCAGAACGGTAATGGTGCAAAAAGGTTGTTTCTGTTTTTCCAATGTTCTTAATTGATTGCCTGCATTGACAATTAGATTTCACTAAAAACATTCACATTATTAGTATCTAGCAAAACTAGACCCTGATTCCCATATGGTAACACTATCTTGATGCTTTACCTGCCCTCACTGGTTTGCCACAGTCTCTATCACTCCCTATAGGGCCACACCACTGTCATTTATCCGCATTGGTGGCCCTTTATTCCTGTTTCTTTCAGAGTAAAACTAAGAGCAAAGTGAAACATGTTTATTGCTATCAAGTGTGGAATAAAGTAAAATTGATAAGGATTCACTCTCAAGAAGAGGAATTCTCACTCAGGTCTTTTTCACTCAATATGTGTTACCTACCTGACCCCATAGGTGTTTGTATGGAACCTGTAGCCTCTCATAAAATTCTAGAGCTGTAACAAACCAGCACTTTCGACCAGGTAATCATCTTTTCTTCATTGTATGCGTGAGTTAAGACCCCTCAGAGACAGTGACATGCCCAAGATTTTAGTTAGAAACAAATTTGAGGCTGAATCACATGTAGAGTTTTATTTCTCTATTTTTCAGACTTCTAAACATTTTATCATTTTTGTCTTAATTTTTAAATGATAGAAATTAGTGTCAATTCTCTTCAGAGTAAACAAACTCTCTGATACCTCTTCCCTCTACAAAATACATATGTAATTCATGGCTTTTTAAATGCATATTGTTAGCATTTTTCCAATAATGTCAAGAAGCTTTTTAGTTCAAGAAGCTTTAGTTTTGTTGCAATGCTCATAGTGAATTTTAAAAGACCATTTGAAAAGTACTTTGCATTGATGGTTTTCCTTTTTGTCAAGAATGGAGAACCTGGACAGAATTTGTTCCTGAAGGCCATGCAACCTCGAAACCTGCATGTGGAGGTGGTTTGGCTGTTGTCAGTTGCAAACATGGTTTAGCGTATCAGGAAAAGACTGCACTGGCTCTTGACTACCTGTGAAACCAGAAGCCCTGTGAATAATAGATTCATGTAATGTGTCTGTAATTACTTCTGACTATTCATTTCAAGCTTCTCCACAACATTACAGAACACAAATAACAAACAGCTGAATTAAACCATTTTTCAATACTTTTATGTTCTTTTTCTTCCCCTCTCCAGTTTCTGGAAAGGGAAACAGCCCAAATAAGTTGGAAAGCAGATAACATGGGTAATTG
>NW_011495084.1:10988525-11020548 GCF_000754665.1 Bison bison bison | reverse complement strand
TTTTTCTTCCCCTCTCTGGTTTCTGGAAAGGGAAACAGCCCAAAGGAGTTGGAAAGCAGATGACATGGATAATTCACAAATGACTCTATCCTAAATAAGTGAGATATAATTCAGTTCAGTTCAGTTCAGTCGCTCAGTCGTGTCCAGCTCTTTGCGACCCCATGAATCGCAGCATGCCAGGCCTCCCTGTCCATCACCAACTCCCGGAGTTCACTCAGACTCACATCCATCGAGTCGCTGATGCTATGAGATATAATTAGGATGTATAAAAACAAAAAGTTCTTTTGAGATTTATGGTGTGATTGAGTTAATTTAAAGATAGAACAAAGCAACATAGCTAGTAATTCCATTAAGAAAACAGCATTTTATATTTTCCCTTGGGAACATTACCTTTTATCATTGGATTTGAAACAGTTTTATATAGGAGATTTTGGATTATATTCATTATGAAACATTCCTAAGCATAAATAGTTTTGGTTTTTAGTTCAAAGATTATTAGTATTATTTAGATTAAAAGAATAATCTATACTCATTATTAAATAGGGACAGTATCTGATGACAAGAAAAACTACCCTTAACCCCATCACACAGACTTAAAATATGAATGTATATTTAGAAGCTTTTATTCGGTGAGTTAATACCACAGCTTGTGTCTTCAGAACTGTCCACAACTGGAGTTTTAGATATTTAAAAAAAAAAAACTTAGATGGATTTTAGGAATAGTCTAATGCAACCCCATGATAATTGTTGGAAGTGACAAGGGACACCCTGAAAAAAAAAGTCCACATCTCTGAAGGTGGAAGTCATGACCTATCGATCCTTAGTGACCAGACCAGCAGAGGGATGAAAGCAGAGGACCTTGGTTCACAGTAAGTGCTGTTCCTGAGAAAGAAGACATGAAACAGAAGAGCTGTGTGGTCAGAGGCCTGGCGACTACGCAGTAAAGGCCACCTTCCAAGAGGACTGTGGGATGAAACAGCCTTGTTACCATGGACCCAGCCACTCTCCTATGGAACCATCAAAAACTGAGGCAAGGACATACACAGAGAAGCCATTTCTCCATCAGTCAGAGAAGGAGATGGAGGTAGATTTTTAAGAAGTTCAAATGGCATAGTCCCAAGGGCCAAGTGAGGAAGACCCAATGGGAGAGGAGACCAGAGCAGAAATAAGCAGTTTGGTTATGCTAATCACTCAAACTGATGCTTTAAATTCTGGTTCAGAAACCTCATTGGGTATCCATCTTATGAAGGGACTGTCCTTGGCAAAAAATGTACCAAATGAAAAAGACACAATCCCCAGTATCTGAGACTGATATGGGAACAATTATGATAATATGATAAATGCAATAATGATGTCAAACAATATATGTTGGGGTTAGCTCCAACAAAGATGGGAATCCAGGGTTAAAGAATGCTTATCAGAGAAGTCCTCAGGGCAAGAGATCGAGAGATAGATGGAGCTCTGCCAGCCCAGAGAGACAGACAGAGGCAGTCCAGACAGAGAAAGCAGCTGATGCAGCATGCAGAGAAGACAGAGATGTTTCTGCCGTGATCGTCTGCAAGTTTGTCAGGTAAGCAATTGTTCTGAATCCACTACCCTTTAAGGTTAATTGAATGATGAATGTTTAAAATACAGTAAAAATCTCTATAGAACAGGCTAAAGGGAAAGGCTTTTCTTGATCAGCTAGATTCTTGAAGATGTGGGCTTGTATTAAACATACCAAGGCGTTCAGACAAGAATGACTGTTGGATAATAAGAATCTTAGACTAACAATGAATAGCTTATAAATGTGTGCTTCTAACATGCGCTGTTCCTTTTCCCTTGCAATCTTGATTATACTAAGAATTTGCTAAACTCACCTTCTTTCACTTGCATCTAAAGCAGAATAAATCCTGAATCAGAATAATAAATATTTACTGTACTATTTTGTGTTTTTTAAAAAAAACTTTTTTTTTTTGGTTACTGAAAGAACAGTCTACCCTTTAATGAATGGTTTACCTAGTAAATATTTTCTCATGGTTTAATTTGGTGACAGAAAGAACAAGAAGGCCTAAAGATAATATCTTTAAAAATCATACCTTCATTGCCAACTATATAACTTCATGTCAAGATCTAACATAATGAGAAAAAATAAATTCTCTGTGTTATGTCAACATAACCAAGTCCATGACATTTGAATCATCACAAAGCTAAAATTGTTTCCTGATTCTTTTATAGAAGACTTTTTAAAGTATACAGTATATGTTACTGTGTACTCAGTTTTATGGAATGTGGAGGCAGCATCTGATTTAATATTTTCTATTTGGGCTGTTTACTTTGTAGTCAAACATTCTTCAAAAACATTTGCATCTCCCCCCACATTTTCCATCCAAGGCTGTCAGTTCCTGTTTAGAAAGGTTAATGGAGATCTGGAGTCTCCAGGCCTCTGATACAGAAGCAGCTCTTGCTAGCCTTTGAATCTGCTGCCAGGTCTGATTCTACACGTAAATATTTGCCTGAGTGGGTTACATTTTCTTTTTCCACACAAGTAGGGGAAGCGAAGTTACCATAATGAAACTTATGAAAAAACCTAACTTTGATTTCTGCATAATTTCTTTTGGCTAAATTCTTAGCTGTTGTCAAATTTGCAGATGCCTTCATTACTGTTCATTAAACTTTCAGCCTCCTTGGGAACTGCTGAGTGGACCAGCAGATAATGCAACATATTTGTGGGAGGCCAGCCTGTTTTAATTAACTTGCCTGAATGTCACAGAGAAGGTTGGGTTGAGTGGGCCCCTCCCCATGACCCTTAACTCTTGAAAAGTGATCATCTTAGGAGAGCCAGCTTGGAGCAACTTACTTTGGGATGCTGACGTGTTTCGTTTTTTTTTACCTTTTCAGAAAGCAGAGCCTGCTTTAGAATGTGGTGGAAATAACCCACCACAGAAGAAATCATCAGTGGGCCAAAGAACTTGCTGCTAATGTTGGCTTTTTGCCATAGCCTCCTGACTGTGGAAGGAAGAAACTTTGTCTTTTTCCACCACTTCACTTGCTCTTTCCAGCTGGAGTTCACCCACCCAATTGAGACCCGAGGAAGGGAGCTGACCAAGCCAGCCCCTAGACTCACTAGAATATAAAGTAAGCCACAAGGGTGGTTTAAAATTTTCCGGTAGCCACACTATTTTATTTTATTTAAAAAATAAATAAAAATAAACAGATGAAATTAATAACTTTAACAGTATATTTTTTGGACTTCCCTGGTGATAACTCTGGATGAGAATCTTCCTGCCAGCGCAAGGGACATGGATTCGATCCCTGGTCCAGGAAGATCCCACATGCCATGGAGCAGCTAAGTCTGTATGCTACACCTACTGAACCCATCCTTTAGAGCCCATGAGCCACAAATACCAAAGCCCCAACACCTAAAGCTGTGTTCCGCAATGAGAGAAGCCACTGCAATGAGACACCCTAGTGCTGCAATGAAGTGTAGCCCCTGCTCGCCGCAACTAGAGAAAGCCCATGCAAAACAACAAAGACCCAAAGCTGCCAAAAATAAAAATAAATACATTTTTCAAAAATAGTATATTTAAACCTAACATAGCTAAGATATCATTTCAATGTGCAATCATTAGAAAATTTATTAAAAAGATATTTTACTTTTTTTAACTAAGTCTTCAGAATCTGTTGTTTATTTTATGCTCAGAGCATATTTCAATTCAGACATAAAGTTTCCATTGGAAAAAGATGTTCAGCTATTTAGATTTCATTAAATTAATAACTGAAAAGATAGATTCACAAGTTGTTCTGAACATACTAAAAAAATGTTTTCAGATAACTGAACCAAGCGTCAGTTTGTAAAAATTAATTGAAATTAAAGTATGCCATTTCTTTGGTGCACTAGCCCACATTTCAAGGGCTCAATAGCACATGTAACTGATGACTTCCATACTGACAGCACAGAACTATAGCCTTGCTACTGAAAGTGTGGCCCACACCCTAGCATCATCTGGGATTTTCTTGGAAATGCAGAATCTCGGGCCTCACCCCAGACTTACTGAATCAGAATCTACAGTTAGCAAGATTTTCCAGTGATTCATATGTAGAATATGATTCAGGAAGCACTGATCTATTTAAGACACCAGGAAAACTGGTATTATTGCATCTATTTTATAGAGGTGTATTGAGGCTCTTTTTATACCCTTTATACTGTTTATGGGGTTCTCACAGTAAGAATACTGGAGTGGGTTGTTATTCCCTTGTCTAGTGGACCACGTGTTGTCAGAACTCTTCATTACAACCCATCTGTCTTGCGTGGCCCTGCACAGCATGGCTCATAGCTTCATTGAGTTATGCAAGCCCCTTGGCCACAACAAGGCAGTGATCCACGAAGGGCCAGGGAGGCCTGACGTGCTGCAGTCCATGGGGTCGCGAAGAGTCAATGACCGAGCGACTGAAAACAACAACAACATATTGAGGCTCCGAGAGGTTGCATAACGTGTCTAAAGTCACAGAGCTCATAAGCGTAGGAGCTAAAATTCAGACTCAAAGCTTGCCCGTGTTTAAGCCCACACTCTTTCTAACATTTATCACTCAATGCATGAAATGTGTTACTAATGGCATGAAAAGTAATTTTAAATGGTGCTCAGAAAACATTCTGAAAAGCGCTGAATACAAAGTTTGAAGGTTTGACCCTTTTCTGTCCTCTTTTAAGTTTTCTAATATGGTGAAAGATAAAATCTCTGATTGATGACAGTTTTCAGTACCTAACATTTGCTGTAAATGGGCACACAGCCTCAGAGCTTTCAGTAAAGGAGGTAGCTAGGTCTTCATAGCTTTGTTTCCTTCCGTTGTATTTATTGTTTCTTCTACCATCTATTTATGATGAATGATACTGGCTTTCCATTTACAGCAGTGATGCATAGACACTTAAATACACTTATTTAAGGGAGTGGTTATAAGTATGAATGTAGACGGGGCACAGGTCTGGCCACCTGGGGAAGGAGACACGAGAATGATGATGTGTGGGAAACACTGAAAGAAGGTGCTTCCCCAGGAGGCATGCCAGCAGCAGCTGCAGCCCTAGAGAAGACTGGGAAGCACAAGAATGTTGTGTGTTTTTGTTGTGGGTGCCCCGTCAAAGCACTTTTCAAAAGTAATCTCTTCTTTGTGCCTGGGATGGATGTAATTATATTCAATTGATTGGTTGAAAACCCAACATTTCTTACCTCCCAGCTGGAGGTCCTCCTCTTGACCTCCTCAACAAAACCTCCTCCTCTTGACCTCTTCAACTCAACAGCATAGCTGTGGGCACCTCTAGTTGAATGCTTTTGTTCCTGGATTTGCTTAGAGTGGGAGCCACAAAGAAGCAAAGGCAGCGGCAGCACTGACGGTGCATGGTGGCAGCGATTTCCATGGCAGGACCCAGCAGCAGCAGCAGGGATGTCTGGACTGGGCTCTGACCTGATTCAGGGGCTCAGACTCCCGTAGCAACATCCCCGTTTTCTATGCAGATTTCTCTCCTGGTTTCCTACGGTATCTATGGGCTATGCAGCGCCATTCCAAAACAGCCTCTTCCCTTTATGGTAACCAGACTTGGTTTCTGTCTTTTACAAATAAAAACCCTATTAGAATGATATTATTTGATTGTCCATCAAACCCACTAGACAACCAAATCCCTTAGGAGTGTAGTCTGTATTTGCTTGTTCACATGGCATAATCCCCCGGTTTCAAACAAAGTTGGTGTTTCCCTGGTGGATCAGATGGTAAAGAATCTGCCTGCAATGCAGGAGACCCAGGTTTGGTACCCAGGTTGGGAAGATTCCCTTGAATAAGGGAATGCCTGGAGAATCCCATGGACCGAGGACCCTGGCGGGCTACAATCCATGGGGTTGCAAAGAGTCAGACACAACTGAGCAACCAAGAACACGATAGTTATTTGATGAACAAATGAGTGTTAAACATATAGGAGATGCCAATAACCAATGTTGAAAAGTCATGCTTTTACTGTCTCAAAACACATTAAGTGCATCCTATGACTTAAGAAAACCTATCTATGAAAATTAAACTTCAAAGATAAGTTAATATCTAAATTGAAAGAACTCTTTACTTACAAAATGATTCACCCAAGATTCCTTCTCTGGTTTTTTAAGTGTTGTTTTGTTTTCTAACTATAAACTATTAGAGGAGCTTAGAGCATAAAGGAAAAGTTTAATTTTTGTGCAGTGAATATGCAATGATTTCAATATTAAAGGAAATAAACTATTTTGAAAAATAACATTTTTAGAACGGATGGCAACCTGACATGGCTCTACCATGAAGATCACACATGTCTGAAATAGAAACCTCAATCACAGAATTTTCAGAGAAGAGTATGTGGCATGCTAAATTGCAAAGCTGTGCATACAGTTTACTGACATCATTAAGCTTCACCACAAACAAGGAGTTACCTAATTTGTGACCTTGTTCCAGATGAAGAAACTGAGACGCAGAAAAGAGACTAATTTGCCTAACAAGCTCAAAGAGCTAATGAAAATCACACAGCTAAAGAGCTAGGATTTAAACTTCAGCCTCACTCCAGGCTTAAAGTTTTAAGCACCATGCTATCCTTGTCGCCTAAGAGATTTGTGGCGTGTATTTGTAATAAATATTTGTAATAAAGACCCTTGACTCCATTGTTAATGCGTGACAGCTGGTAGCTTTTTGGTCCCCCTTCTTTTTCTGCTGCACAGCTGGGAAAGTGGTTATGGAAGCTGGGACTTTCCCTCTCTTGGAGCCAGCGAAGAAGCTCACTTAACTTCAACCTTACCTCCTAACCACACACACGCACACACACAAGCCGTTCACCCCTTCCTTCTCTCCAAGCATCTTCAGCCCTGTACCCTGCATCCTCATCTTCTATGGCCCTGCTCATCATCCCCTTCTCTAACCAGCTGTGGTCTCATTGTAAAGCCTTTGCACTCATTGTTTCCTCTGCATGGACACTCTTCCCGAAGATGGCCACACAGCTGACTTCCTCACTTCCTGTGAGTCTTTGAGGCCCTTACCACCTGTGACAGCTTGAATCTTCCAAATATGGCCAAGAAAATATCTCATCCTGAGACTCTTCTAACAATATCCCCTTTTCTCTCTCTCGCTAACCTACGGCACTGAGGCCCCTTTCCCTTTGAACCTGGATGAAACGTTGTGCCTCACTCAGTCGGCGGACAGAGAATCTGTGACTTGAGGCTAGGTCACAAAAAGCAATGCAATACCATTCTCCAGGGAGAGGAACTGAGGTTTCTTTTAGAAATTAGAGCATAGGATAGGGAAAATCCAAGTGATCCTGCAAACATCTTATAGTACCAGGAAGTGCTTAAAAAAATTAAAGAATGAAGGCATGTCAAAGGAACACAAGGGTGAACTAAAGGACCTCCCAATACCGAAAGCTGGAATAATTTGAGCAATAAAGTAATGTATTATGGTAGTAATTTTTAAAAATATATTCATTTATTTATTTGGCTGCACTGGATCTTAGTGGTGACACACGGGATCTCCAACCTTCGTTGAGGCATGTGGGATCTTTGGTTGTGGCATATGCACTCTTAACTGTGGCCTGTGGGGTCTTATTCCCTGACCAGGGATCAAACTTGGGCACCTTGCATTGGGAGCATGGGATGTTAGTCACTGGACCTGCAGAGAAGTCTTGTAGTATTATAATCCAAAGTATAAAATAAATATATGTGACATAAGTAAGTGAGGAAGGAAAGACAGATATTTCAAAGAAAAGAATTCCAAATGATCCTTGCAGATACTACCTCACCAGGATGTGGAGTTTAGCCTCACCCTCCCTTTTGAGAGTGGGATAGACTTAGTGACTTGCTTCCTAAGAATAGAATATGGGGGCAGGGGGAAATAAAAACTTTGCTCTGGTAAAACATGGCAAATATGACCTTATCAGGTGATAAAAGTTAATATCACCAGTGATATCACATGGATATTGTATACCTACACATGGGAAAGGCCCTTCCCCTTTGTGGTATTTTTTCCAAAAATCCATCCCCTCAGTCTAGCCATGAGAAAAACATCAGACGAATCCAATTTGAGGGGTGTTCTACAAAGTAACTGACTAGTACCCCTCAAAACTGCCATAGACCCAAGCAGACTAAGGAGACATGAAAATAAATGCAAAGTGGGATCCTAGATTGGATCCTGGAACAGAAAAAAAAAAAAAATTAAGGACATTGTTGAAAAAAATTAGTGAAATCCTGATAAAGTCTAGAGTTTAATTAATTTTAACATGGTAACGTTAGGGGAAAGTGAACCTGGGTGAAGCATGTATAGATACTCTCTACTTTGTTTGCAGTTCAGTTCAGTTCAGTTGCTGTCGTGTCCGACTCTTTGTGACCCCATGAATTGCAGCACGCCAGGCCTCCCTGTCCATCACCAACTCCCGGAGTTCACTCAAACTCATCCATTGAGTCGGTGATGCCATCCAGCCATCTCATCCTTTGATGTCCCCTTTTCCTCCTGCCCCCAATCCCTCCCAGCATCAGAGTCTTTTCCAATGAGTCAACTCTTTGCATGAGGTGGCCAAAGTACTGGAGTTTCAGCTTTAGCATCATTCCTTCCAAAGAACACCCAGGGCTGATCTCCTTTAGAATGGACTGGTTGGATCTCCTTGTAGGCCAACAAAGGTCCCTCTAGTCAAGGCTATGGTTTTTCCAGTGGCCATGTATGGATGTGAGTGTTGGACTATGAAGAAAGCTAAGCACTGAAAAATTGATACTTTTGAACTGTGGTGTTGGAGAAGAGTCTTGAGAGTCCCTTGGACTTTGTTTGCAACTTTTCTGTAAATCTAAAGTTATTCCAAGATAAAGTTTGTTTGAAAGTAAGGAGGTGATATAGGTTCATCCAGGCTTCCCTGGCAGCTCAGATGGTAAAGAATCTGCCTGCAATTGCAGGAGACCCAGGTTCCATCCCTGGGTTGGGAAGATCCCCTGGAGGAGGGAATGGCAACCCACTCCAGTATTCTGGCCTGGGAAATCCCATGGACAGAGGAGCCTGGCAGAGCTACAGTCCATGGGGTTGCAAAGAGTCGGACATGACTGAGCAACTAACACTTTAACACTATAGCTTCATCCAGACCTCCCCTCCTCCCCCCACCTCTCCCCTCACACACCCCCACTTGCTCTTGATTCCAGATGTCAAGGGGTGAGAACGTCCAGTGTCCCTGGGGGCACCTGATACATACCTTCCAGCTGACAGTCCCAGGGATAGTTTCGAATGACAGCCAACATCGAGAACCAGACACACGTGTGAGGAAGCCTCTGAGATGATCCCAGCCCCAGCCACCACTTGACTGCACCCATGGGAGAGGCTGTGTGAGGACGCTTCGCTTCACTGCCTCAACCCTCAGAGCCATGAGAGACAATGGTCATGAGAAACCGTTACTGTTTATGCCGCCAAGTTTGGAGTGGTTTATCACACAGATGACAACATTCTCTTTCCCAGGTTAATTATGCCCTGCTCTCTCTCATACTCATGTAGTAGGGGAGGCAGGCTCCGAAAATTGACCTACATGTGCATTTCCAGCGGGAGAGGGGAGAGCTGACTTCTGCTTCAAGCCTTCAGGTCATGCCAAAGGTGGTTTTACCAGACAACCTTGGCTTGGGAAAATAATAAGTGGTTGAGCATCTATTAATCAAGTAGTAATCTGATTCCCATTCTTCTATTTTTGTGTATACAGGGTCCTGAAGAATGAGCTCCAAGACAGTGTGTACGGAGCAGGTAGGGTGGTTGTATAATGCACTAAAACTTCTCACCCTTCAGAAGCATAGAGGGGAAAATATCTCCCTGAAGGCTCAGTATCAAGAATTGCTCTGTGTTTCAGAACAACTCATGTGCTTTTGCCTTTTGGACACGGAGAACCACGTGGAGTGATCTTTCATTGGCTGGGACGAATTGTAAGCTGAGTTGGCAGGCCACTGCTGGCAGGAAGACTGGGACTGCTGTACTGTCTATACCCCTGACTTCTGGCTTCATTGCTATTTCCTGTTGTATAGGGTTCCCACTTATCCTGTGTGTTGTCTTATAAGTTTTATATTCGTTCTGGAAAGAAGGTATAAATAAAATAAATACACAAATACTTAATAATGTTAAGTGCCTCTTCTAGAATGAATGCCCCAGATAGGAATTTTCTTGGTCTTTGCCTAGTCCTGAGCTTCATTGAGAGGGTTAGATGTCTACAGCCCTGTCTGTGCTTCACACTGATGGGTTCTGATAAATAGACCTGTAAGCAGAACCCCCCCCCGTTGAACCCCCTTTTCCCTTTGTTGTCCATTTTAAATAAGAACCCGGCTCCAGCACAGTTTCAAGGTGGAGTGGCCCACTTTGACCTGGGCCACAAATGTGGGACCTCTACGACTGTGAGGACAAAGTATTGGTGTCTTCTGAGATGCGACTCAGCAGGTGCTGTGAGCAGATCCAGTTCAGTTCATAGGAGTAATCACCTGGAGGCTTAAAAGAGAAATGTTTTGTTCACTAAATTGCTAGAGTGAGATCTGTACATTTCTGTAACTCTTGAGACTTTGGTCTCTCCTAAGACAAATATATCATCAGCTTTACCAATCCCATAAGGTAAAAACTCTACCTAGTGGAAAATTCTTGTAATTGTGTCAAGTCTCTTTATGAGAAAAAGAAGAAATCTTGCTTGGGCTGTCAGAATAATGTAAGACAGCTTGTGGTTTTTTTGCCTCGAGTTTGCGTGGGCAGGAAATTTATTCTTTGCTTGGTACATCTTTGAGCTGCACGCAGCTGTGTGAGATCCCAGCTCTTTACAAATTGCTAATAAAGAAGATAATGCCAACATTTGCACTCCACTCAGAAGTCAACCACTGAAGATTTAAATCTAGATTTCTGGATAGAAAATCTTAATCTTTCGAGTCATGTCACTATGCTTTTAAATTCATTTCTGAACACTGCAGTGAACTAAAATTAGAATTTGGAATAAGCTAGAAGCAATGAAACAATTTCCTCATTCATCTAACATGTACTTATTGAATATCTAATCTATGTGTGTGCATTTAGAAATTTTTAAAAAGTGACGACATGGGTTTGTTCTCCAAGTACAAGGATTCTATTAAGTTTTGGCCAAAGAAGAAGAAGCTAATTAATATTTGTTGAGCCTTTACTATGTGTCGGGGACTTGGCCTGGGCTTGTATAACTCTTATGACGTAAATATTATGGATCCCATTTTACATGTGAGGATACTGAAGCTATATAACCAGTAAGTCACAAAGTGGGATTTTTAACCTCAGCATAATGGATTCCACAGCCTGCTATATCCCACTGCCTCCTACAATATAAATTTTCATCTTGACTAGAAAATTTTCTTTTCTTTTACTTTTTAAAAATGTTCTCATATATTTAAATTCATTTAAAGTAGATTTAAGGCCTTCCCTGGTGGTCTGCCTTCCAATGCAAGGGACACGGTTTCCATCCCTGGTTCAGGAAGATTGCACATGCCTCGGTGCAACTAGGCCTGTGTGCTACCACTACTCAGCCTTCATGCCCCAACTATGGAAACCCACATTCTCTAGAGCCCGTGTTCTGCAACAAGAGAAGTCACTGCCAGGAGAAGCCCACACACCACAGCTAGAGAGTAGCCCCCACTCCCTGCAGTTAGAGAAAGCCCACATACAGCAATGAAGACCCAGCACAGCCAAAAAGAAATACGTCATAATTATAATTTTAAAAGTATGTAGATTTAAATCCATTGAAAGCACAAAGGAGAGATGTATGTGTATACATTCTGTGACATAAGCATTTATCTTTAAGTTAATGTGATATTGGATGTGCCTATGGGAAGCAAAGTGAAGTGAACTGAAGCAGTCTCAAGGAGGTGTCTGGTCATCTTGAGTTCATCCCTGCTACCATCCTCCCATCCTTCCCTCTTTCCATCCATCCCATTAATTGAGCTCCTACCACAGTCTAGGCATTGGAATGAAGACATAAAAAGAAATGGACTTCACTCTCAAATAATTTTCAGGGGAGTGAGTGAGTGAAAAGGATACATAAAGTAAGTAACTTAAATGTAATATATTTCATTAAAAAAAAAAATACAAGGGGCAATGGGGTCTGGGACGCAGCTAAGCACTTGGAGGAGTCAGAAAGTGATTTGAGACTTTCCTTGTAGGAAAGATAAGAGATGAACGGAAGACATTCTGCTTGAATAACAAAGGGACAAGGTTGGATTAAACTGAACGGCTACCGTCATAATGACTCCCATGCCAGCAATCCACACTGGAAGATGAGCCTAGTACTTCCCTTTCATGATCCCAGTCCATATCCAGAAGTCAGCTGGGAATAGCATCAGTTTATGTCTCTTCCAGGTTTAAGGAAATCTTTACACTCTACTCTTGGTGCCATTGTTGTTCGGTAGCTAAGTTGTGTCTGACTCTGTGACCATGTGAACTGCAGCAGGCCAGGCTCCCCTGTCCTCCACTATCTCCCAGAGTTTGCTCAGATTCATGCCCACTGAGTCGGTGATGCCATCCAACCCTCTCATCCTCTGTCGTCCCCTTCTCCTCCTGCCCTCAATCTTTCCCAGCATCAGGGTCTTTTCCAGTGAGTCAGCTCTTCACATCAGGTGGCCAAACTACTGGAGCTTTAGCTTCAGCATCAGTCCTTCCAATGAATTCTCAGGGTTGATTTCCTTTGGGATTGACTGGTTTGATCTCCTTTCAGTCCTTGGGGACCTATTCATTTCTAAATGCAGGCAGGAACATATTTAGAAGTTAGAAAAACCCTCATTCTAGACTATGCCAAGGTTCCCCCCCAGTTCTCAGGGATGCATGCACCACTGAATGTGGTAGCGGTGGGAGAAGAGGAGAACTTTGGAGGCTTGCAGTCAGCCTCAAAATCCATGCTTCTCAAGTATGGTCTGAGGACCTCTGGCTCAGAATCCACTGGGGATACTCACTGAAAATGAGGTGTTCTAGCCCTTCCCTATGGCTCTGAGTCAGAATCTTTGAGCGTGGGACACAGGAATCCTCATTTAAACAAAATCTAAAGTTGAATCTGATGCTCTAAAGCCATCCTTGGGAATTCCCTGGTTTCCCAGTGGTTAGGATTTGGCGCTTTCACTGTCAGGGGCTTTAACCCTGGTCAGGGAACTAAGATCCTGGAAGTTGTGCAGCACAGCCAAAAAGGTGGTGGGGGGCATCTTTGACCTGTGTTACTATGGGTCCAGAGCTTCCCCAGAACTAGTATAAAAAGATATTGAAACTGCTCATTACCACCATGTAAAACTGCTTGTTAACCTCTCCCTAAACCCCATCACAAAAAGGAATAAAGAAACTCATTATGTGCAAAATGTACTAGGTGCTGGTGGAGGATAAATAGAATTATATGGGAGGGCCCACCTCTCTAGGAGCTTGTGTTAGGAAGGAACACCAAGACAGAGCTAGGAGGGCAGGAGATCTACAGGGGGCAATGCTTATGTATGGTAAAGGGATAAAGCAACAGGCACCGTGAGCCTTGGACCATAATGCAGCTCTGAGACCATCCGGCTAGCCCAAAGGAGAGCTCCAGCTCACTGACTTGCTGCAGAGGAGTCCCAAGTTAAGCAGAAGTGGCCAGGCCCTAGTACCCCTACCATGCTCAGTCGCTGGCCACAGCTATGCCGAGAGAGTGTGTCCTTGTCTCAAATGTTGCACCAAACCCCAAAGTTGTTGCATCTGGAAGCTGTCACCTGACTCCACTCCTTATGAAGTTCCCTCTTGTGGGAGTGCTGAGAGGCACGCTTCCATGGCTGCCTCAGAACTTGGTCTCTAAATGGAGAGTTAAATTTCTCATCCTAATCAACGCAACATCAGGAAGAAGGATGTGGCAATCATGAAGACTCAGGCACATGTCTCTGGAGCCAAATGGGCCTAGATTGAAATCTCAGCTGTCACTTAACATGGGACCTCAGGTAGGTGACCTGGCTGGCCAAAACAGTCCACAGTAGTCAGGGTGGGGTCGTTCTAAGAGGGTGTTTGGGGCTGGCTAATGAGAGTTCTGGAGAAGGAAATGGTAACCCACTCCATTGTTCTTGCCTGGAGAATCCCAGGGATGGGGGAGCCTGGTGGGCTGCCGTCTATGGGGTCGCACAGAGTCGGACACGACTGAAGCAACTTAGCAGCAGCAGCAGCAGCAGCAGCAATGAGAGTTCAGGGCTTCCCTGGTGGCTGAGTGGTAAAGAATCTGCCTGCCTATTCAGGAGACATGGATTTGATCCCTGAGGTAGGGAAGATTCCTTGGAGGAGGAAATGACAATGCACTCCAAAATTCTTGCCTGGGAAATCCCATGAACAGAGGAGCCTGGCAGGCTACAGTCCATGGTGTCGCAAAAGAGTTGGACACGACTGAACAACAACAAAGAGAGTTCAAGCAGTCCCTAACTTATGATGATTTGACTCATGACTTTTCAACTTTTATGATGGTGTGAAAGCAATACACACCAGTAGAAACTGTACCTTGAATTTCAAATTTTGATCTTTCCCCGGGCTGTTAATACAATAACTCTTTTATGATGCTGTGCAGTGGCAGTGAGCTCAGCTTCCAGGGAGCCCCGCGATCATAAGTGACCAATACACTGACAACCATTCTTTCCTTTCAATACAGTATTCAATAAATTCCATAAGATATTTGGCACTTTATTATAAAATAGGCTTTGTGTTTGATGATCTTGCCCAACTGTAACCCTACAGTTTTGTTTTTTTTTAAGCTGCTGCTGCTGCTGCTGCTGCTAAGTCACTTCAGTTGTGTCCGACTCTATGCGACTGCGTAGACGGCAGCCCACCAGGTTCCCCCGTCCCTGGGATTCTCCAGGCAAGAACACTGGAGTTTTAAGGTAGGTAAGGCTAAACTCTGATGTTCTGTATGTTTAGGGTATAAAATGCATTTTTGCTTTGAGTATTTTGAACTCGTGATGGGTTTATCAGGATATAACCCCGTCATAAGTCAAGGAAGATCTGTATAGACAATATTATATCTAATAATATATACATACACCACACACTCATACATACACCACAATCTGCCTTTTCCTTTGCATGCAAGTTTTATTTCCTAACAAAGAAGAGAAACCAGAAAACTGGAAAGGCAAGCAGTCAAGTAATGGCACAGTGTCTGTTGTTGAGCTGGTCCAGATTGGATTTTTATCCCTTTTGTGGTTGGCACAGGTTTGTGTGGTTGGGTTTGTATAGATGGCTAGATTCATGTCATAATATGTACAGAAAATGATAGTATCTATAGGCCACACTGGGGGGTGATGAAAAAGACTGCTCAAGGTTACACGGAGGTGTTTGAGCTCTGTCGCTCCAGTCCCACCGGGCTGCCCCAGAGGCCAAGGGGACCAATATCCCCAGGAGCTTCTGTGGTTCATGAGTGCCGCCAGGTGCGCTATTAGGAAGCCCTGCTTCTCATTAGGAGATACAAGCTACTTACTGGCCATGCAAAGAAATGCTAAAGGTATGCGTTGACACAGAGGGCAAGGAAACATTCTCCTCGTCTCTTCATTCAACTCAGAGATGTCTGGGCACCCCAAGGACCAGTAGCATTCAGGAGCATCTGTAGCTGAGATCTTGACTGTAGATGCTGTTTCACAGTGACATCTGTGTGTGAAGAAAAAGAACAGAACAGACGGTGCGGTGACTGAGGCTGACAGACTGGTTTATAAGAGTGAGTGAGATATTGCGATTTAGAAGGAACATATATCTGGTCATTCCGATGACTAAAATAGATTTCTCATCTATATTCGGTCTTTGTCCCAGGTTCCTGGCTCACAGTTTCAGAACCCTTGGGATTTCCTGGGTAATGGGAGTTATGGGAGTCTTTTCTCCTCAGTTCTGGAAATCGCTTCAGGACTGTAAAGGTGGAATAGATGCCTTTTTATTTATAACAAGCCCCTTTCCACCACAACTGCGTTTATGTTAATGAGGTGAACTTTGTAAGCACTAAATGTGGAGGCTGGCTGCCAAGGGGATTGAGCATGACTGGAGGGTTGGAACTTTTAGCCCCAGCCCCCAACCTCCGGGGAGCATGGGAGCTGGAGATTGCGTTCAGTCATCGATGGCGAATGATGTAATCCATCATGCCAGTGTAATGACGCTTCCCTAAAACCCAGAAGAGTGAGGTTGGGAGGGCTTCTGGGCTGGCAAACACATAGAGATATGGGGAGAGCTTTGCCCTTGAAGAGGACACTATAGCTTCACACATTTCCCTCATGTCTTGCCCTAGGCATCTCTTTCATCTATCTGGTCCTGAGTTGTATCCTTTGTAATAAATTGGTTATCTGGTGAATAAATGGGTTTCCTGAGTTTTGTGAGCCACTCCCTCAAATTAATCAAACCCAAGGAGGGAGTCCTGGGACCCTTTGACTCATACTCCATCAATCAGAGGTACAAGTAACAATCTGGATTTGCCATTGGCATCTGAAATAGAGCATGGTCTTGTGGGACTGAGCCCTTTACCTACGGAAACTGATGCGGTCTCAGAGTGGATAGAGTCCAGATTGACACCCAGCTGGTGCTGGAGTGTTGTTTGTTGGTGTTATGAGGAAATCCCTCTCCCATCAGGAACTAGTGACCAGGGCCCCTTTGGGTGACACAAGAAAATATTTGGGGATGCTTGAAGGTATTAGAGGAAACTTTTAACCCAAGAGAGAGCTGAGTCACAAGAACTCCTTCTCAGGGAGTTGGAAGGGTTAAACGAGATAAGTCGTATGAAGTCTGGTGCACACTAAGAGCTCCGTAAGTGGTTAAGAGGGGTACATGTTTTGGGTCTTCTATTAAATCTCTGTGAACAGAAAATAACTGCAACATATTTAAACCAACAAAGAACTGTGTGCATGCATGTGTGTGTGTGTGTGTTTGCACACACAGAATGTGGGATGTGGTGCTGTGCTGTTTATTGTAAAAAAAATAGTTATCTCATGGGGCCTGAGGACTAGAACCTACCTGGCCCTCAAGAGGGACTGGAACCTAGAACTGCAAAACCGTTCAGAACTCACGCGATTTCAATGAGTGAATTTCTCTATGGACCAATTTACTCAGCTTATCACCACTTGGTGGGTGGAAATGGCACAGCACAACCCGTGCATTCCCCTCCTCTTCAGTCCAGATGGAGAACTCCTTCAGGCATTCTCCCCAGAAGAATATCTGACTGGACTAATTTGGGTGAGGTGTCCAAACATTCTTTGAGTGAACTATGGCCTGGAGCATGGAACCCTGTTGCATGAACACGGATCCTTGGCACCCCACCTGGGATCAGGGTGAGCAGGTACCCTGCATGTCTCTACCTCAGGACTGATGGAGGTCTCAGTGAGGAAGAGAGAGTGTACGCATCTTAGGACAACTTGAGGAAAGTGTAAGAAAAAGACTACTAACAAGGTGAGCAAGCTGTAGGGAGCAGGAACAAGATAGTACTCAAGCTAGGCTGTCCCCACCTCTGGACCCAACCAGAAAAGAAGAAATGGCTATCAGGACCCAAGGGGAAGTGTGCAATTCTTCTATGGGAGGCAGCAGCATGAGATGACCCTGCAAGGATGGAGCCTAGAAAATAGGTTCCCTCGCATCACTAACTTCCTTAGTCATTCCGTGGCTGAACCAGGAGGTAAGGGCCTATCGCTTCCACAGGCCTGCCCACCAGGGAGAAGAGCAGGAGGAGAAGGTAGAGATGTGTCTGGAGGGCAAAGGGACATCCTAGGCCCTGATCCTTTTCACATTATTTACTAACAGCAAAGGAAATCACTCCTCTACCTAATATTCAATGGCTCTCTCTAGGAAGCAAACCAGCAAGCTTACAGCACCGGACCTATCATGGGACCCTAATCACTATAATCCCCTTTTCAGTCAAAGTAGGCTATTAACCATTCTGTGTGTGTGTGTGTGTGTTAGTCGCTCAGTCATGTCCAACTCTGTGACCCCATGGACTGTAACTCACCAGGGTCCTCTGTCCATGGAATTCTCCAGGCAAGAATACTGGAGTGGGTTGCCATTTCCTTCTCCTGGGGATCTTCCTGACCCAGGGATTGAACCCAGGTTCCTGTATTCCTATATTCCAGCTTCCCTGGTGGCTCAGACGGTAAAGCATCTGCCTGCAAAGTGGGAGACCTGGGTTCGATCCCTGGGTTGGGAAGATCTCCTGGAGAAGGAAATGGCAACCCACTCCAGTACTCTTGCCTGGAAAATCCCATGGATGGAGGAGCCTGGTAGGCTACAGTCCATGGGGTTGCAAAGAGGTGGACACGGCTGAGCGACTTTCACTTTCACTTTCCTGTATTGCAGGCAGATTCTTTATCATCTGAGCCACCAGGGAAGCCCTTTAACCATTCTACTTATTCTGAACCCCCACTGCTTGCCCTCCACCGCATCCCACTTACCCAAGAAAAAATTCAAACCCCACCTACTTCCTAAGGTATTCCATTGAACAATCCCATCTCTGATTTTTCTAAATTCAGTGAGATTTGATGCTAACTCATTTCCTACTTTGTGTTATAACTTTTGTCCAGCTTATGCTCTCTCATTTCCGTGTATATATGAAAACATGCAGAGAGCATCACCCATAAAAGAAGCTCAGGAATGTTTGCTAAGTTGTTGAAGAAGGTTTGAAGAGTTTGGCAAATCTCATTTCTTCTGGGATGATGTTTCCTCTCTTAAGATTACATAATGGATTCTTTAAGCT
Organism: Bison bison bison; assembly: GCF_000754665.1. Classification (NCBI taxonomy): domain Eukaryota; kingdom Metazoa; phylum Chordata; class Mammalia; order Artiodactyla; family Bovidae; genus Bison; species Bison bison. The sequence goes on along the minus strand of NW_011495084.1, from coordinate 11,001,863 downwards.
TGAAACTTGGAAATACACAGTTCAACAAGTTAGAACATTTGTGAAAGGATCTGTGTCTATCTCACAACACTGGCACAGCTCTATTGCCCTTAGGTTACTTTTGAAGAACTTGATTTATTTTGACTGCATCTGAGAAAGGGTTGAAATTAACTAACACAGGAGTGAATCACTCTCCTATCTTATAGGATATCTCTTATACACTCTCCTATCTCTTATACAGCAATAAGAGATGGACTTTAGATTATTAAAACCCATGTGGGCTGTATCTTGACATGGTATTAACTTAAAATCAAGTCACACGATATAAAGCTGAAGGTGGGACTGAAAATATACATACAATATTCTGTTTCATACCTTTTAACCTTATTCCAAGAATTCATTTAGGATCTGGAAAACCACCCAGTTTTCCAAGTGGCCACATTAGCATCAGAAAGAAATTCACCCTTTCAAATCTCATATTCTCAAGTTCACCCTCGAAACTCGTCTTTTTATTTAGAGGCTTTTTCCTGCATGTGAAATTACGATTCAAGGCCACGCTGTTAAAATAGGGGTCATTAGCCTTTCTTATCTTTTCAACCTACCGTCTTTCCATCTGCTGCTTCTACTTTGCACTTGGGATCATTGATCCTCTCTATTGTTTTCTGTTTCCACATTCAGTGAAACGCCACACCACGTCTCTCCTGCCTGCTTACAAAGCATTGAATTTTCCCGACCCTGGGGCTCTTTTGCAAAGCTAAAGAAAACACAAGTAAATCAAGTAGGAGTTCAATGACGAGAATGATAATACCTGCAAAGGTTTGTGAGAAGGATCCAATGAGGAATCGCAGGCAAAGCAGCAGCCCCTAGAGGCTCATGATAAATACAAAATAAACACCGACTCTACAGTTCTCTTCGTCATGAGAAAATGGCCTCCCTTTCCAAGATTATTCATCTTTGGGGGCCAGACAAAAAGCTGGGGTGGCTGCAATAAGCGCTGAACCCACCCAACACCTCCTATCTGGGCTTCTGGGCAAGACTTGCATGGTTGATGAAAAAGCAAGTTTGGAAAAGAACATGTCTTGGCTCAGTGAGCTCCTGTTCCTTTGCACAGTGCTCACCTCATGCACAGCCAGCCACACAAAAATGTTTAGGTGTTTCTCATTGACAGATTCCTTCTCTCTCTCAGGGTTCTGAATTCTTAAACTTTTAAGATCAAACTTCAGCTACAGTCCTACACTCTGCCACTTGGGAGGTAAACAATGCTTTCATGTCAAAAAGAGAGAAAAAGTTCCACTGGGGAACTACCCCTCTGGCCTTGGTAACTAGTCTTCCCGGAAAAATACCAGATTATGACAGAAAAGCCCAACACTGAATTCCTAGCCAGCAAGACAGTTTTCTTCTTCTCTTTGAATTCTCCAGTTTCCTTCAAGTCTACCACTGATCTTATCTTCCCTCTTCCCAAGCCCTAAAATCCTGCAGTGAATGGTAAGAATAACAATCAGTTCAGTTCAGTTCAGTTCGGTCGCTCAGTTGCGTCCGACTCTTTGTGACCCCATGAACTGCAGCACGTACACCAATTACACCATGGCCAACTCTTGGCATATGCTATCCCCTTCAGTTCTCATATTAACTCTGTGATGTAGGTATGAACATTATTTCTGTTTTATAGGTGAGCTGCCGAGGTTTGGGAAGTTAATTGCCCGAAGTCAAATTGCTGTTACGTGTTGAAGCCAGAAGTTAAATTCATTTCTGAATGCAAAGCCAGTGCTTTTCATCTCTGTGCCTGATAGGACCTTCTGCATCCTAACCTTCCTTCTCACCTGGCTGGTTTTGATGATATTTTTGGCTATATTCACTTAAGTATCTTGCTTTTGTCTGTTAGTCTATGACTATATATATATCTGTTTTTAATTTTTTTTTTTTTTTGGCCACATGGCTTGCAGGATCTTTGTTCCCTGACCAGAGATTGAACCAGGGCCCATGGCAGTGAAAGCACCGAGTTCCCTATGATTTTATTTAATGCAGTTTAAAGCTCTACTCAACTCTGGTTCAGATACAAAGAATTTTGCCCTTAATTTTCTCAAAACTTAACTGTCTTTACCCAAATGAAGTGGGCATCTATTTGGATAATAAATCCTGGTTTTTATTCCATCTCCACACAAAATTAGTGAACACATTAGTAAAGCCCTGGACACAAGGCATTAGTCTTGTTGTTCTATTAACTGCTGGGCCTCTGAAAAGAACACCAAATTAATATATTGCTCAAGCAAAGCCGAGTTTGCTGCTCATTACAATGAAGGAGAGCCCTGTATTGGCATCATCTTAGGGTGTCTCAGAGTGGAACTTCAAGGATGGGTATTTATAAGGTGAAGATGAGATTTCCAGTGTGGGAACTTGCTTGTGGCTGGACCAAGTGTGTGACGCACAATTTAAGACTGGTGAATTCAGCAAGGTGTAGGTTTTGAAATGACTCTTGGTAAGTAAACAACTCTTTGATAAGCACTCTGGTTTTCCCAGGTGAGCTGTCTAGCCTTCAGAGGAATGCATTTTCTGGATGTTTTTGAGACAAATATTTTACAAGCTCTATCTTCTTGGGCAAGAACTTCCCAGTGTAGAAAGCTATGTTAATGGAGTCCTATTTTGTATAGTTGTAAGAAGATTTTCTCAGTTCTTTATGTCTCTTATCTGTAAATGGAGATGATTCTAGCACTTACCTCATGGAGTTATTATGAGGTTTAATGAGTTAATGGAGGTTAAGCACTTAGAAAAAGTACCTGGCACGCAGAAGGTGTTATGTATCTATTTATCATCATCTTTCCAACCTAGTACATTTTAATTAGTCTTGCCCGTGCCAGATTGAGGAGGACTTTCAATCTAAATGGATTTTTAAGGATTTTTTTTCTGATAAAATCAGATTTATAGCAACGATAGTTATCTGACAGCTCCACATTACTTTGCTTTTTAAGCCATTCTGAATCAACAAAATTCATTACATTTTCATATATTGCCCTGACTTTTACCTTTCCTGAATTCTAGATATGTGTTTGCTGTCAGAGATGAAATTCCATTTCCCAAAGTGGAACTTCTCATCTTTACATGAGTTCTTCCAGCACCCAACTTGGCATTACTAGAGCCACTCAAATGTAGGAGTGAAGACAAATGCAGGTTCTGATTTCTATCCCATCCTCCCATAGGCTCTTGTCAAAGGTCTCAGTCATTAAGCAAATATTAGGTGAATACCTTGTATGCTCCAGGTTTTCTGATTGGTATAGGGAATAAAATGGTAAGCAAAGCAGATATGCAATCTCCCCTCACAAAGCATAGACTCCGTGGTAGAGATGGATATCAATCTGGTGTAAAGTTACAACTGCCACAGATAACAGACACAGGCATGTCAAAAAGACTGAGACTGCTTGCACACGTATCATTGTAACTTGGGACTCAGAACTAAGGCCACCTACATCAGCAAGACTGCATGATTTATTCCAATGATTCCTGCCCAGGGAGCTAAGACTATACACTGGTAAATATCTTTATTGTTTGCTTTAGGAACTTCCTTAAAAAATCAATTTATCTGAACTTTAGCTGCTCAAACAGTCAATGTCTCAGGATAACAGAACTCTTCACTGTATAACTCCTTGCTTCAAGACCCCCAGCTCACTCTCAATTCACTACTTCTAAATGATTAAATAAAGAACTTTGCCTGATCTCAACTGGATCCCCTTAAAACCACTTGAGTCAAGACCTCAAAACTCTATCATATCAGCTCCTGACTTCCCCTTTCTGAGACATTTCTAAGTTTTACTTGAGTGACAGGTTATGCTGGTGGTCTTTTGGAGAGGCTATACTCAATAAATCATGACAAGCTGATAGAGGCTATGAAATCAAAACACGGGGAAAAGAGTGGGTAGCAAGAGACCTGGTCTAGAATGAGAGTGGGGAAGGAGAGCTCAGAAATCTCTAGAGTAAACGATGTTGGAACTGAAAATTCAACACCGAGGAGGAATTAACTAGATAAAGAGTGAAGGAGGATCTCTCTTGCCTTTGCACTTCCAAGATGACCAAGAAAAGAATAATGACCAAAAACAAGAATAATGGTCAGACCAAGAAGGGCCTCGGCCACGTGCAGCCTATTCGCTGCACCAACTGTGCTTGGTGCCTGCCTAAGGATAAGTTTACTAAGAAGTCTTTATTTAGAACATCATAGCGCTCGCAGCCTTCAGGGACATTTTTGAAGCGAGTGTCTTTGATGCCATGTGTTCCCAAGCTTCCATTACTGCATGCATTGTGCAATGCATCGTAAGGTAGTCAGGAATCTCTCGGAAGCCCGGAAAGACTGAACACCTGTATCCTCCATTTAGACGTCCAGGTGCTACCCCATGTCCTCCTCCAAAGCCCAAGTAAGAATCCAAGTCCTTAAAGATTAAAGAAATACTGGGTTCTCTGAAATGACAATAAAATGGAAATTATACTTAAAAAAAAAAAAAAAAAACAGAGCGAAGGAGGGAGAGAACAGAGCGAAGGAGGGAGAGTGTTCCAGGCAAAGGCGTTGAATTGGGAGAGGACTGTATTTTTCTAGAATGGAAAGAAGTCTACAGGGGCTGGAGCAGCAAGAAGGATAGGAGGAAATGAAGGGTAGGAGGAAAAGTCCAAAGGATGGGCAGAACCAGCCAGGTCATAAGGACCCCACACTATGTATTGAAGACTGGAGCTCTTATTTCTGAAAGAAAAGGGCCACGACTGAAGACCTTACAGCAGAAGAGTGATAGGATCCGATTTGACACTTTAAAAAGCTCACTCTGGCTGCTGGGTGGATGGAGTGATTGTAGAGAGCAAAAGTTAATGAGACATAGTTGAGAACTGCTGTAGAACTCAAAAAAAAAAAAAAGCTAAGATGGAATTTGCCACCTGTACTGTAATCCAAGTCCGTCCTACACTCCCAGTTTAGCTTTTCACCATAGCCTGCTACCCTAGTCTAACTTAGACCATTCTCCTTTTTTGGCTGAACCACGCTGGCATGTGAGATCTTAGCTTCCTGACTAGGTATTGAACCTGTGCCCCCTGCATTGGAAGGCAGAGTCTTATGCACTGGACTGCCAGAGAAGTTCCTAATCTAGACCATTCTAAATCAACTCTAGGACCTAACTAGTTCTCTGATTTCCATATCCTGTTCTATAAAATGGGAGAAATAATAACATATATACTTCTCGTTTAACTCAACAAATACTTTTGAGCAATTGTCATATGTCCAACATGTGCTAAGTCCCAGAAATTTACTCATGAGCAAAAGCAAGACAAGACAAACATATCCTGCCCTGCAAAGCCATCAGATCAAGTGAAACAAAGCATATCAAAGCTCTTCGAAAACTGTGAAACTTTAGGTATCATATATATTTTTATTTTCTGTTTATTTGCTATTTTGACACCTGAGGTTTGACAGAAAACAGCAAACTTCTGTAAAGCGATTATGCTTCAATAAAAAGTAAATGAATTAAAAAAAATTAAAAAGCCTTTCTGGAGATAGACTGTTCCTCCTGGAGCTAGCAAACTTAAGAGATAGCCAAGGGCTTCCCAGGTGACTCAAGTGGTAAAGAACCACTGCAGGCTGCAGTCCATGGGGTCACAAAGAGTTGAACACAACTTAGTGACTGAGCAGCTCCAAGAACCTGTCTGGGAGCACACCTTTGATATACCAACAAACCAATTAGAGCCATCCTCTATCAGGCCTCACACCCCAGCAGACAATATCCCTCTGCCTTAATCATCCTAGGCCAGGTGTCAGGTGACTAGGACTTCTCTGGTGGTTCAGATGGTAAAGAATCTGCCTGCAATGCAGGAGATGAGGGTTAAACCCCTGGGTTGGGAAGATCTCCTGGAGAAGGAAATGGCAACCCACTCCAATGTTCTTTCCTGGAGAATTCCCACAGACAGAGGAGCCTGCTGGGCTACACTTCTTGGGGTTGCAAAGAGTCGGACATGACTGAGTGACTGACACTATACTTTAGAGCCCACAGAAACAAGACTGTTTACCCTGGGATGCCTTGACTTTCCCCTAGAAACTGCAAAAAATTTCTAGCCTCAGCCTTCCTCCTTTTTCCTGTCTTCTGCTTGAAGATAAAACCCACATTCTGGTGCTTTTCCTGTGACCCTGTATGGCAACAGTGACTCCAGTCTAGACCCATGAGTATAATAAATTTGGTTTTCTTGTGATCTCCTGTGGCTGCCCTTGACTGACCATCACATAAAAGCACGTAGAAGACTGCATTAACACTTTTGATTGCAAGTAACTAAAACACAAATCAAGCACCATGAAAAAAAGGAAATTTTTTAACTCACGTAGGGGACAGTCTAGGAGTATCCTAGTCTGATGCATAATTGTATCTATGACATCAAAGAATGACCTGAGGGATCCATATCTTTCTCCATCACTTAGGCTGTTTCCACATCACGGACCAAATGGCCACCAGCAGTGAAAGGACAGTCTCGAGAGAAAGACTCCATCTCTCATGAGAGCCCTAAGAGGAAAGTTCAGGGCAGAAATCTGATTGCGTCTGGTTTAGATCACGTGCCTGCCCATGGTGTTGGTCTTGAGGTAGCATTCTCTCAGGGCCTGGATCACATGTGCATTCCTGGTGGAAGTAATTGGGTGAGTCAGTTCTCCTGAGCAATGTTTCTAAGGGTTGGTGTGAGGGAAGATGGGTTCCCTAGTGGGAGGTTTCTGGGCAAAGAACAACCACAGCAACAAGTTCACAACAAAGATGTTGCAGACACACACTAGGATTAATAATTAGGATCTGAATATCTGATGTCTGATAGCCTTTATGAGCCTCAACATAAATAGTAGAGAGGAAGTAAGGAAAATAAGAGAAAGAGCAAAATGGAATAATAATAGCTAGAGGATGACATTATGAGAGCCAGGCTGATGACTTTCCAGATAAAAGAGAGCTGGAGATGTTTTTAGTCTGAGGAAGTTGGACTGAAACACACTGGAGAGAAAGGGAAAAAATCAGTGGGAAAAGGTCAAGGAGGAGGAAAAAATAGAGAACATAATGAGAGAATTTTAGATTGGAGGAGGGATATCTCAGCTTTTGACACAGGAAAGAAAAAGGTTTTGTTGGCTATGGATGTACCATACTTAAAAATCATCTATTTTTTAAAGAAAATTTACTGCATGAACCATCTCTTATATAGGAGTCATCTTAATATTTTTTCCGTAATTTACTTGAAGCACTTTTTAGTGTTATACGAAATAATGGTGCTTCTTATACTCAATACTCACTTAGATTTGATGAAATTTGGTGGGTAATTGTATCAGTAATTGATCATCCCCATGATCTTCGTTGGAGAAGGCAATGGCACCCCACTCCAGTACTCTTGCCTCTAAAATCCCATGGACAGAGGAGCCTGGTGGGCTGCAGTCCATGGGGTCACTAAGAGTCAGACACAACTGATCGACTTCACTTTCACTTTTCACTTTTATGCATTGGAAAAGGAAATGGCAACCCACTCCAGTGTCCTGGCTGGAGAATCCCAGGGACAGGGGAGCCTGGGGGGCTGCCGTCTATGGGGTCACACAGAGTTGGACACGACTGAAGCGACTTAGCAGCATGCTCTTCGTATTCTGAGCAGATGAAGTAAGAGATGCAGAGAGGTTGTTTGCCAGCAGGGATGGGGTTGAAATTTAGATAAGGTCAGTTCAGCCCTGGCTCTGAATTGACTATCGGTTCCATCAGTTACTTCAGAGTCAGGGCTGAACTGATCTCATCTCTATTTCAACCCTTCTGAGCGTCTCCGACGGGTATGAAGTTTGATTCTAAACGCGATTTCGCCTTCCTACTGTCTGGTTGGGGCCTCTCCTTTACCCTTGAATATGGAGTATCTTTTTTTGGTGGGATTCAACATTCTCCTCTCTATGGTTGCTCAGCAGCGAGCTGCAATTTTGAAGTTCTCCCAGAAGATAAGCACACATCCTTCTACTCCATCATCTTACAGTGGCAAACGACCTCTCTATATCTCTTACTTCATCTGCTCAGAGTACGAAGAGCATGGGGATGGTCAAACAATTACTGATACAATTACCTACCAAATTTCACCACATCCAAGTGATTACTGATTATCAGAAGCACCATTATTTCATATAACACTAAAAAATGCTTCAATTATGGACAAAAATGTTGACAATTCCTATTTAAAGATTCAAGAAGTAAGTTGTCTTTTAAAAAATGACTCTTGGCTCCACCAGTTACTGTGCTTCCCTGGTGGCTCAGATGGTAGAGAATCTGCCTGCAATGCAGGAGACCCAGGTTCAGTCCCTGGGTTGGAAAGATCCCCTGGAGAAGGAAATGGCTTCCTATTCCTGTATTCTTGCCTGTAGAATTTCATGGACAGAGGAGCCTAGCAGGTTACAGTCCATGGGGTTGTAGAGTCAGACACAACTGAGTGACTAACCCTTTCACTTTCACTTTCCACCAGTTACTAGTGAGATCCTTGGTCAAGTTTTACATCCCTATGCTTCAATTTTTCTCATCTATAAAATAGGAGTACCTAAATATGAAAGTTATGACCAACCTAGACAGCATATTAAAAAGCAGAGATATTACTTTGTCAACAAAGGTCCATCTAGTCAAGGCTATGCTTTTTCCAGTAGTCATGTATGGATGTGAGAGTTGGACTATAAAGAAAGCTGCTGCTGCTGCTAAGTCACTTCAGTCATGTTAGACTCTGTGCGACCCCATAGACAGCAGCCCACCAGGCTCCCCAGTCCCTGGGATTCTCCAGGCAGGAACACTGGAGTGGGTTGCCATTTCCTTCTCCAATGCATGAAAGTGAAAAGTGAAAGTGAAGTCGCTCAGTTGTGTCTGACTCTTCTCAACCCCATGGACTTCAGCCTACCAGGCTCCTCCATCCATGGGATTTTCCAGGCAAGAATACTGGAGTGGGGTGCCATTGGAAGCTGAGCACCGAATAATTGATGCTTTTGAACTGTGGTGTTGGAGAAGACTCTTGAGAGTCCCCTTGAACTGCAAGGAGATCCAACCAGTCCATCCTAAAGGAGATCAGTCCTGAGTGTTCACTGGAAGGACTGATGCTGAGGCTGAAACTCCAATACTTTGGCCACCTGATGTGAAGAGCTGACTCATTTGAAAAGACCCTGATGCTGGGAAAGATTGAGGGCAGGAGGAGAAGGGGACAACAGAGGATGAGGTGGTTTGGATGGCATCACCGACTCAATGGACATGGGTTTGGGTGAACTCCAGGAGTTGGTGATGGACAGGGAGGCCTGGCGTGCTACGGTTCATGTAGTCACAAAAAGCTGGACACAACTGAGCGACTGAACTGAACTGAATCTGTATATTTGGAGACTAAATGAATTAAATGTGTGGGAAAAAATGTAACATGTTGCCTGCAGCATAGAGGCTTCGAGTAGAAGTTTGTTGCTGTGTTTTTAATTTTATCTTTGGTGTGGAAGATGTGTGCATGTTTGGAAGGGCTGTGTTTCATTGCTGTGTTTTAATTTTATTTTTGGTTTGGAGATGTGTGCATGTGGGAAGGGCTGCCATGGCAAGTGGGAGTGAAACTGCACACCTCAGATGGGATTTGCATCTTCCAACTGAAGCTGCATGACTCATCTCCAGACTTAATGAAACTCAACTTCTTTATGTTTAAGTGCAGAAGGCATTCCGTGAGAGGCAAAGTGCTAGGTAAAAGTAGGTTTATTTATATCCTTTGTAAAGAGGTTGCAGGAAATGGGGCTTGAGAGAATGGTCATGTCCCAGGTCTCACAAAGTTCCTTGGCTTCCTGCAGGAAAGAATTCAAGAATGAGCCATAGTAAAGTGAAAACAGAGATGCACAGTCCATAGGCAGAACACAGGTCCATTTCAAAAGGCAAGAGCAACCCCCTAGTGTGGGGGTGGTTAATTTTTACCAGCTGGGTTATTTCCTAGGCTAATGAGTGGGAGAATTGTTCCAGCTATTTGGGGGAAGGGGTGAGAATTTGCAGGAATTGGATCACCACCTACTTTTTGGCCTTTTAGTGTTGGCCTTGGAACGTTCATGGCATCTGTAGGTGTGTCATTTAGCATGCTGGTGTGTTACAGTGAGCATGTAACGAGACTCAGGGCCTACTGGAAATCAAATCTGCCATCGTGGGCCTAGTAGATTCTAAGCAGTTTATGTTGTATCCTCAGTAGCTCTGTCTGTCTTTTTATGGTTGTTCCCTGCCCGCTTCCTTCCTGTCTCAGGAGAGAGAACTAAGAACAAGAGGAGAACCCATCTGAGAGTTGAAACAGTACATCTACAGCATCGCTGTTTGCCCAGTGCTATCAGTACCTCCCACTGATCAGGTGTCGGGTGGCGATGGCAGGCTGTACCACCTGAAGTTGGCTGAGTGAGGGCATGTCGCCGCTGCTGCTGGTCCTTTGCTTACCGTTCTCTTGCTGAGAGCACCTCTCCCAAAAGCCGTTCAGCTCCTGCCTCACTTCACTCAGACTCTTCCACCAATGTTATTTCTACAGTGATGCCTCCCTAGTCACCCTCCTGAGACTAACACTCTACCTCATCCTGATTGGTTGTTTTCCTTTTTATTTCTTTTATGTGGACCAGAAAGTGAAGAGGAACTAAAGATCCTCTTGATGAAAATTAAAGAAGAGAGTGAAAAACCTGCCTTAAAACTCAACATTCAAAAAACTAAGATCATGGCATCCGGTCCCATCACTTCACAGCAAATAGATGGGAAAACAATGGAAACAGTGACAGACTTTCTTTTCTTGGGCTCCAGAATCACTGCAGATAGTGACTGCAGCCATGAAATTAAAAGACACTTGTTCCTTGGAAGGAAAGTTATGACCAACCTAGACAGCATATTAAAAAGGAAAGGTATTACTTTGCCAACCAAGGTCCATCTAGTCAAAGCTATGGTTTTTCCAGTGGTCATGTATGAATGTGAGAGTTGGACTATAAAGAAAGCTGAGCACTGAAGAATTGATGCTTTTGAACTGTGGTGTTGGAGAAGACTCTTGAGAGTCCCTTGGACTGCAAGGAGATCCAACCAGTCAATCCTAAAGGAAATCAGTCTTGAATATCATTGGAAGGATTGATGCTGAAGCTGAAGCTCCAATAATTTGGCCACCTCATTCGAAGAGTTGACTCATTTGAAAAGACCCTGATGCTGGCAAAGATAGAAGGTGGGAGGAAAGTGGGATGACAGAGGATGAGATGGTTGGATGGCATCATCAACTCAATGGACATGAGTTTGAGCAAGCTCCAGAGGTTGATGATGGACAGGGAGGCCTGGTATGCTGCAGTCCATGGGGTCATAAAGAGTCAGACATGACTGAGTGACTGAACTGAATTGGACCACTTTTAAGGTCTTTACTGAATTTGTTACAATATTGCTTCTGTTTTATGTTTTGGTTTTTTGGCCACGAGGAATGTGGAATCTTATCTCCTCAACTAGGACTCGAACCTGCACCCCCTGCATTGGAAGGCAAAATCTCAATTGCTGGACTGCCAGGAAAATTCCAGCTTTAGCATACGATGGCCTTTAGGGGAGGAAAAAATCCTACTTCCTCTCTTTGAGGTTCTCAGCTGGGGTCCTTGTAACAAAGTGAAGTTTCTCAGTGTGCCCGACTCTTTGTGATCCCATGGACTGTAGTCTACCAGACTCCTCCATCCATGGAATTTTCCAGGCAAGAGTACTGAGCGGATTTTCCTTCTTCAGGGGATCTTCCCAACCCAGGGATTGAACCCAGGTCTCCCACATTGGAGGCAGATGCTTTACCATCTGAGCCACCAGGGAAGCCTGTAACAAAAGACAGTTTAAAAGACAAAAACAAACAGAAGTTTATTAACATGTGTATACCTGGGCTTCCAGGTGGCACAGTGGTAAAGAATCCATTTGCCAATGCAGGAGCAGCGAGAGATGCAGGTTCTATCCCTGGCTTGGGAAGATCCCCTGGAGAAAGAAATGGCAACCCATTCCAGTATTCTTGCCTGGGAAATTCCACAGACAGAGGAGCCTGGGGGCTACAGTCCATGGGGTCACAAAGAGTTGGACATGAATGAGCGATTAAATAGCTGCAGCAGCAGCGTGCCTCATATACAGAGAGAAACTCTGGGAAGAGTGACTCAGAAGTGGTTTAGAATTTGGACTTAAACATTATCTTCCGATACAACAAAAGAAGAAAGGTGGGAGGGGAGGTGGCAAGTTAAGGGAAGGTGACTAGGAAAATATAATAAACAAGAGTAAGTCTTGCTTTGCAGAGTGACATCTGCGCCTTCCTTCTCTATGGAGAAGAGGTTTCTGTGATTTAGAGTCCTCTTCTCCCTGGTACAGAGTGAGAGACGCTTTTTACAAATGGAGATTTCTTTTATGAATGGAAATTTTCCTTACAAAAGGGTAATTTCTACTCTGATTTCTTTCTCAACATAATCAGCTTACAATAATCCTTATGCAAAAGAAGCATATTTGGGGGCAGCATATCCTGGTATCTCGTAGCATGTAACATTAGAGCACATTTCAATCTGTTTATGTATTTATCGCCTGTCTTCCTGGCAAGGAAAGAGGTGGTGACTTAGTTTTGTTCGCTATCTCTAATGCCTGGTACAGAACAGACACATAAATAATTGTTGAGCAAACAAATGAATAAATGAATGAATGAAAGGTGAGGGAGTGATTCAGGTCATCATCAGAAGTTGAGGTTGCCAGGGAGGGAAACGCCGCCCGCGGTAGCTGATACCCACTTGCTCATTCATTCAAAGCTCTTTCTTGTGCTCTTGTTCTGTACCTACTCTGTTTTTGGTGCTAAAGACCGATCAGTGGAGAAAATAGATACAATTCCTGTTCTCTGGAGTTTATGTTCTACTACCGGAGAGAGAAAATAAGCCTGATCAATAATTAATTATGTGCTGTGTTCGAAAGGGATCCGAGCTATGGAAAAGTGAAGCAGGACAAGGGGAATCTAGAACACAGGCCAGAGGGCAGGACAGACTGGAAGTTGATCACAGAGAATCTTGGAGCTGCCTGGGTGACGGTTTTTCTAGGCAGAAGGTACAGCTAGTGCAAGGGGCTGAAGGTACAGCTAGTGCAAGGGGCCGAAGGTAGGAGCAGGTCTGGAGTGTCCAAGTAATAGCCAGTAGGCCGGTGTGCCCGCAGCAGAACAAGGTGGGGGTGCGGGGGCGCCTGGGGATGAGTAGGGTGCCAATGTTGTTCTGGGCGTTGTCAGATATTGTAAGAATCTGGGCTGTGATTCTGAGGAGTGGGAGACATGCAGGGTTTTAGGTAGTAGAGTAACAGGATCTGGGCTTCCCAGGTGGCTCAGTCATCAAGAACCCGCCTGTCAATGCAGGAGTCGCAGGAG
>NW_011495084.1:10970272-10988425 GCF_000754665.1 Bison bison bison | reverse complement strand
AGCAGAGGGCACCTCCCGGTCCAGAGAGCAAAGTTCCAACTCTGTGTCTGGCTTGAGAGTGCCTGGCAGCAATAGGAGCTGTGTCCTCCAGTCTCTGTGAGTTTGTCCTTCCAGCCTGCAGAGTCGCTGCCTTCACTCACCCCTCCACCTGTTGTGTCATCTCAGTAAGAAGAGAGTCACCCAAATACCATGAGCCCCAACCCCAAACCCCAAGGAAGCACTGTGCTTGAATGTCAGGTCCCATCCCCTCCTAGCACTTGTGAAGAGAACTGCCCCACCTCTGGCCCCGACTTTTTGTGGCCTCATGTGTGCAGGCGTTTATCACCCAAGGGCAGCCCGTCCGTTGTCTAGGCTGTGACATTATCGTGGCCCAGTGACATCCTGTAACCTATCAGAACTAGAAAATTCTAAGAGATCTCCCTGTTAGTAGTGGCAACAGGAGTCAGTGCAGAAGCAGAGGACTCGGTGGGTGGAGAGAGGAAAATGGAGCCAATAAAGGATCGCAGACAGACTGAGAGAGTGCTGGTCCAGGAACGAGGCTGCCTGCGTTCCTGAGCTGTTGACAGAAATAATGCGTGGCGATTCCTGCAAGTAGCTCTCACTTTTCCTGAGGTGACTTGAAAACTGACCCAAGCCAAGCTAAAGCGTGTTCTCAGTTCATTCTTGATATTTTCAAAAAAATACCAGCTCTGCTCCCCAGGGCTCAAGGGGTGTGGCCCGCCTGCCTATGCACTCCCTGTGCTTCTGCTCTGTGAGTGCTGCAGAGCTAGAGCCCAGGTTGGGCCAAGTTCACGTCTCCTGACTTCCGTCATTAGGATTCTAGATGATGCCTCCTTTTTCTGCTTGTGGTTCAGACCTTGAAAAACATTTAGCCCTCTTTCCTACCAGACATTCTCATTTTATTTTTACTATGACTGCTAACCTCATCTGGAACTAAGACTCTAAAATAATCCTGGTAGTTAAAGCTCTGTGTAGAGGCATATGCTCAGTCGTGTCCGACTCTCTGCAGCCCCATGGACTGTAGCCTGCCAGGCTCCTCTGTCCTTGGCGTTTTCCAGGCAAGAACACTGGAGTGGGTTGTCATGTCCTACTCCAAGGGATGTTCCTGACCCAGGGATCAAACCCAAGTCTCCTGTGGCTCCTGCGTTGGCCGGTGGATTTTTTACCGCTGAGCCACCTGGGAAGCCCCAAGTTAAAGCTACTTTCTACTATTCAACACAATCCAGTAAACACTAGGTGAATATCTATTATATGTTGGGTATTGGGAGCAACTGTGCATAAGGCAGGTAAGTCCTCAGGCAGCTTCAGTCTAAAAAAAAAAATAACAAATTTGTAGTCTTATTTTAGGCCAGGTGGCATAGTACTGTTGTATATAGAGCTTTGTTTTGAGGATCATAGAAGAGCAATGGCTTATCCTTCTTGTGGGCTTAAGAACTTGAAGTTGGTCGTTTGCTGACCCAGCAAACTCTTGGAACATATTGCTGATTATTGCTGGAAAAGCTGATTAAAACTAAAGCCTGTCTCCTTGTCTCCTGGACTGAATACTTTATACTGAACCTTAATACTTCCATTAAGGTTTGAATGTCATTCTTGTTCCTTTAAACATGGCATCAGGCCAAGTCATTAACTTTCTGACAGCCAGTCCTTTCCCCCGGCTATCTGTTCCAGATCTTCACTGGGTCACTCAAGCTGCATGGATGCTTTGATGGAAACTGGGAATGAATACACATGTAGAATATTAAACCTGAAAGTACTTGGCCTGAACAGTTTTCTACCCTAGATAAGTAGAAATGGAAAACTGAGTAAAATGATGATTTTCTGCCTGCTTTGTGTCTGTGCAATCTTCTGGGTTTTCTCCAGTTTTATTTTTAAAGTTAACATACAGTAAAGTTGACTTTTTTGTATGTACTGTCTGTCCTGTAAGTTTTAACATGTACATAAATTCATAGAACCATCACCAAAATCAAGATTCAGAACAGCTCAATCCTGCCCCAAACACCCTCGTGTTGTCCCTTTGCCATCACACTCTCTCTCCAGCTCTAATCTGTTGTTCATCACTATGACTTTGTCCTTTAGAGACTTTCATATAAATGGAATCATTGAATAGGTAACCTTTACAGACTGGTTCCTTCTGCTCAGCTTAATGCCTTTGAGATTTATCAAAGTTGTTGAATGATTCAAAGTTGGTTTCATGATATTGTTGAGTAGTGTTCCATTATGTTGATGCACCATGGGTTGTTTATCCATTCACTAATCAAAGGACATTTGGCTTGTTTCCAATTTTTGGTGATTATGACTAGAGCCGCTATGTAAACACTTCTGTACAAAGCTTGTTTGCTTTTGTAAATGTGTTTATCTCTGTATGGTAAATACCCGAGAATAGGATTGCTGGATGTGGTGAGTGTGCAAAGTCAGTCAGACAGGGAAAGACGAGTATCATACGATATCACTTACATGTGGTACAAATGAACTTATTTATAAAGCAGAAATAGCCTCACAGATGTAGAAACAAGCGTACGGTTGTGGGGGGTAAGGGGGGACAAACTGGGAAACTGGGATTGACAAATACACACCGCTATATGTAAAATAGACAACTAATAAGGACCTACGGTGTAACACAGGACCTCTTCTCAGCACTTTTTAGTGACCTATATGGGAAAAGAATCTGAGAGAGAATGTGCTGCTGTTTGTTGTTGTTGAGTTGCCAAGTTGTATCCAACTCATTTGGGACCCCACAGACTGTAGCCCACCAGGCTTCTTTTTCCATGGGATTTCCCAGGCAAGACTATCGAAGTGGATTGCTATTTTCTTCTGCAGGGAATCTTCCAGACCCATGGATCGAACTCACATCTCCTGAATTGGTAAAGATGGGTTCTTTACCACTGAGCTATCTGGGAAGCCCCCCAAAAGAATAAATATATGTTTATGTTTACCTGATACACTTTGCTATATAGCAGAAACCGATGTGACATTGTAAATCAACTCTATGCTAATAAAAATTTTTTTCAAAATTTTCCCAGAGGGCATATACCATTTTACATCCCCACTAACAAAGTACGAGAGTTACAGTTGCTCTGCATCCTAGCTGCCACTTTGTATTTTGGTAATTTTTATTTTACCCATTCTAAAAATGTGTCATGGTTATAAGTTGTATTTCCTTAATGGCTAATAACGTTGAACATCTTTTCATGGGCCTTATTGCAATCTTTGCATTCTCCTTGGTAAAGTATCTACTCAAGTCTTTTACCCGTTTTAATATTAGCTTCTTTTATTTTTTTTAATTGAAATATAATTGATTTACAACATTGTATTAGTTTCTGATGTATGGCAAAGTGGTTCAGTTATACATATATAAACATATTCTTTTTCATATTCTTTTCAATTATGGTTTACTACAGGACACTGAACATAGTTCCCTGTGCTATTAGATAGGATTTTGTTACCTATTTTGTATATAGTATTAACAGCTTGTATTTGCTAATCCCAAACTTCTAATTTATTCTTCCTCTACCCTCTCTCCCCTTCGGTAACAATCCATTTGTTTTCTACGTCTGTGAGTCTCTTTCTGTTTCATAAGTAAGATCACTTGTGTCATACTTTAGATTCCACATAATGGAATCATCTGGAGAAGCAAATGGCAACCCACTGCCTGGAGAATCCCATGGACAGAGGAGCCTGGCAGGCTACAGTCCATCGGATCGCAAAGAGTTGGACACAGCTGAGCGACTAAGCACAAAGGTAACATACGATATCTTTCTCTGTCTTAGTTCATTTGCTACAATAAATTCTAGGTCCATTCATGTCGTAGCAAATGGCATTATTTCATTCATTTTATGGCTGAGTAGTATTCCATTGTACATAGGTACCACCTCATCTTTATTCATTCGTCTGTCAATGGACATTTGTTTCCGTGGCTTGGCTATTATAAATAGTGTTGTTGTGCACATTGGGGTGCATGTTTCTTTTTGAATTAGAGTTTTTACATTTTCTGGTTACATGCCCAGAAGTGGGATTGCTGAATCATATGGCAACTCTATTTTTAGTTTTTTAAGATCTCCATAGTGGCTACACCAATTTATATTTACACCAACAGTACAGAAGAGTTCTTTTTTCTCCACACTCTCTCCAGTATTTGTTACCTGTAGACTGTAATGATGGCCATTCTGACTGGTATTTGGTGGTACCTTGTTGCAGTTTTGATTTGCTTTTTTCTAATAATTAATGATGTTGAGCATCTTTGCACATGCCTCTTAGAATATGTATGTTTTCTTTGGAGAAATTATTATTATTCTATATAGTAGATGGAGAAGGAAATGGCAACCCACTCCAGTATTCTTGCTTAGAAAATCCCATGGATGGAGGAGCCTGGTGTTCATGGGGTCTCAAAGAGTCGGACACGACTGAGCGACTTCACTTTCACTTTTAACTTTCTATACTAGAAGACTATTTAGGTCTTCTGCCCATTTTTTGATTGAGTTTTTTTTATTTTTTGTTACTGAGTTGTCTGAGCTGTTTGTATATTCTGGAAATTAAGCCCTTGTTGGCCACATCGTTTGCAAATATTTTTTCCTAATATGTAGGCTATCTTTTCATCTCATTTAGGAAATGAGACTCTGATGTGTAAAAGCTTATAGGTTTAAGTACATCCCATTTATTTATTTTTGCTTTTCTTTCTATTGCCTTGGGAGACTGACCTAAGTAAACATTGTTATGATTTATGTCAGAGTTGGATTGTTTTCTTTTCATTGATATTTGATGGTTCTTTAGGTATTCTGGTTAAATTCCTTTTTTAGAGATACTATTTGCAAATATTTTCTTTTGCAAATAGCTTGTCTTTTCATGCTCTTACTGTCTTTTGCATATCAACAATTTTTAATTTTGATGAAGTCCAATTTATCAATTTCTTCTTTTATACTTCATACTTTTGGTATTTGTTAGTTTACTCTTCAGAATGTCGATATGATGAAATTGCCTTGACTGATATTCAACTCTGAACCAGTCTTGCATTCTCAGAATAAATTTCACTTGGCATTGTATATTATTGTTTTTGCATATTAGGGGGCAGACTTGAGTTCATTTTAAGTGATACTAGAGGGGAAAAAGTAATAAACTCACCATATTGGTCATCTTCTCCAATCTGACTGCTACTATTTACCTTCAGAGCTCTCAGATGCTTCATTTATTGTATGCAGGTTTCGTAGCTACAGTCAGTGGGATGAAGAGGGTGGAATGACTCAGTGTGCTCACTCTACTGCACCTAGAATTGAACCTCTTCAATCGTTTTTAAAAACTCCTACAAGAGACAAGAGAATGGTGGATGGAATTTCTATTCTAAATTTCCTGCCTAACCAAATGTTTAGACCTATTAATGCTAGGAAGAGGAAAAATGTAAGTGTGGGCGGATGAGGTGGGACTACCGTATAGTCATGTGAAATATTTGAAACCCAAAAAAAGAAAAGAAAGTCTTTTAAGCTTCACTTTTACAGGCTTATATTTTACCCACCATCTGTGGGAAAGGAAATAAGAAACGAAACACACGAATTAAAATAAGTTTTGGAATCAGCAAAGGACTAAAGAAAGTTTCACTGGGCAAGTTAGTATGGATTCAGGAAAGGAGGAAATACACTATACTTACTGAGGTTTTTTTGTACCATCTCCAAACCAGTACTTGCCAGGAATTTCCCTTTTTCCATTTACCCTGCTTATAAGCCCACCACAAAGAGCAAGGCTTGGGTTTGCCTAAGCCTACGTTTGAGACAGAAATAAAACCCTTTTCCCTCCAAACAGGGGACTGAGCTGTGAGACCTTGAAAGCTTTTCTTATTGCTTATCTTCTTTGTTATTCTTTTACAGCCTTGTGGATCCATAATATCATTACCTTTCCCCCATACAACTGTCTAGTTTTGACTCTCATGTCTATGGAGTTCATGGAGTCAGGTCACAGTAAAGGTCAACTTCTACACAATGAGCCACTGTGTTTGCTGGTTTCAGTCTGAATATATTAATTCTGGTGCGTGCGTGTGTGTATGTGTGTGTGTTTTGGGAAACTTTGAGTCAGAGCTTAGTCAAGGATAAAAGATCCTGCACTGGGAGACTCCTGACAAAAGAGATAAGGATTTTCTCCATACCCTTTCCTACAAGTGTACTAGACTCCCATCCAGTGACAGGTTTGCTCAGAAATACCATTTCCTCCACTCTTCAAGGGTCAAAGTTGAGAAAAGGATTGCTGGGTATGATTTACAAGATGAAAATGCAGACTATTCATCCCAAATGAGACACTAAATTTATTTTGAAAACCTGCTGTGTTTGCCCAGAGATGACTCTCATGGAAAACAGCCTGGAGCCTCTGCTAAAATGAGGGTTGTTATTACCCGAAGCACTGTCCCTCCTCTCTGCAGCCTAGCAGGAAACAGAATTTAGAGTTTGGGGAAGTGAATTGCTATCAGCCTAACAGAGCAACCTAACCCAGAGTGATCAGATTGCAGGCTTCTCGTGAGTCAGGGACCACGTGTTCTTGACTTTAGCTCTTGCTCAGCGTGATCCTTCCACATCCCCTTAGGTCATCCCCTAAGTGACATCTCGACAAGATCTGAGAGTTGATTGGTGCATCCACATTTAGTGAGTGGCCTGCTATGAGTGAGACTTTGTTCTAGTTGCATACACTGACATAAGAAAAATAAACCCCCCAAATCCTGCTTTAAAAAGACTCTTTTAGTGGAAGAGGCAGGAGGTAACCAATGGTCTCAGTCAGCTCGGCCTGCCCTCACAAAATACTGTAGACTGGGAGGCTTCAAGCAACAGAAATTTATTTCTCATGGTTCCAGAAGCTAGAAGTCCAGGATCAAAGTATTGGCTAATTTGGTTTCTAGCGAGAGCTCTTTCTGGCTTGCTCATGGCCACCTTATCTCTGTGTCCTCACACAAAGAGAGAGACAAATCTCTGGTGTTTCTTCTTATAAGGACACTAATCCTGTTGGATCAGGGAGCCACTCTTAGGACCTCATTTAATCTTAATTGGTTCTCAATCTACATATAGTATGCTGAGAAGTAGGGCTTCAACATACAAAGTTTAAGGGGATACATCTCAGTTCATATCACCAACCATCCAACAAATTAATAAAGTGGCAGATAGTAATGAGTGGTATAAAAAGTAAGTGGAAGAGACTAGGACAGCTTGAGATCAAATGATGCTAATAGGCTTCTCTGAGGAGATGACATTAACAGAGGCTTCAGTGAGGAGAGGAAGCAAGCTGTTGAGAGGGGAGATGGCCCAGAGACTCTCCCCTCTCTGGGGATACCAAGAAGAATGCTTGGTCACAGCAGGTAGATGTTTCAAAATAAAAAAGAATTGATCAGATAGAGTTGATTAGGGAGAAAGAGCAGCTTGTTTTGAGTGAAGCTGCCTTCAGCCTTTCAGCTCAGTCCCAAGGAGGAAGCACCTTGGCCCATCTGATCCTCACTGTGCCCGGAGGGTATGAAGGGGAGGAAGTCTAAATGTATTTAGAATATCAAATCTCTCTAATAAAAAGAGCTCAAACCTCAGGAGATTTTAGCCTGTCCCCAGAGCCCTGAAATAACTCATTCAACAATTTGTAATAATTCAGAAGCTCTTATTACTATGTTCCAGGTACTGTGCGATTATTCATGATCATGGCTTGGCATAGAAACTAGTAAAATGCCCTTGGACTTCTTTTCCTGGAAGGTAGTTATTACAGTGGAAAGTCAACCAGTTCTGTCGCGGGCTTAGGATGCCTTAGGACAGAACTGGCTGTTCTTTCTCTATTGCTTGGTCCTTCTCTTTGGTTCGCTTCTCTATTTTGTGTTTTTTTTCCCTGGTTATCTCATCTAATCTTATATAGCCTGTGTGCCTATTAATCTGTAATTTACATTTGCATTCACACGTTTATTTTGAACTCTAAACTCATAGATACTTCACAACCTACTTGACCTCTCTGTTGGGATGTCTGACAGATGTCCCAAACTCATGGTGCCCCCAACCGAACTTGCCATGTTCCTCCCCAGCCCTGCCCTACCCACAGTCTTCCTCAGCTGAGTTGATGACAACTTCACCTTGCTCAGTCCTGAAACCTCAAAACCACGCTTGACTACTCAAGTCTCATGCCCAATCTTTCAACAAATCCTGTCGGTTCAATCTTCAAAATATACACAAACTCTGACAATGATGTGCATGTCTGCTGCTACCAGCCTGGCCCAGGCACCATCATCGCCATCGTTTTTCCCCTGTGTTATTGCAAAAGTTTCCTGATGGGTCTTCCTGCTGCTACTCTTTTTCTGTTTGTCAATTAAAAAAAAAAAAATTGAAGTATAGTTGATTTACAATGTTTCAAGTATACAGCAAAGTGATTTATAAACACACAAACATATGGGTCTTCAAAGGTGGCAGCAGTGGTAAAGAATCCACCTGCCAATGTAGTAGATGCAGGAGTCATGGGTTCAACCCTTGGGTCAGAAAGATCCACTCGAGGAGGAAATAGCAACCCACTCCAGTATTCTTGCCTGGAAAATTCCGTAAACAAAGGAGGCTGGCGGGGGTACAGTCCATGGGGTCACAAAGAGTTGGTTATGACTAAGCATGCATGGCACACACGTATATATTAATACATATATATAAATATATTATTTTTCAGATTCTTTTCTATCAGATTATTATAAGATATGAAAAGCCCTATGCTATACAGTAGGTCCTCATTATTTAAAAATATTTTTATTGGAGTATAGTTGATTTAAAATGTTGTGTTAGTTTCTGCTGTACAGCCAAGTGAATCAGTTATACATATATCTACTCTTTTTCAGATTTTTTTCCCATATAGTCATTACAAAGTATTGCAAAGAGTTCCCTGTGCTATACAGTACAGTAGGTCCTTATTAGTTATCTATTTTATATATAGTAGTGTATGGGAGAAGGCAGTGGCACCCCACTCCAGTACTCTTGCCTGGAAAATCCCATGGATGGAGGAGCCTGGTAGGCTGCAGTCCATGGGGTTGCTAAGAGTCGGACACAACTGAGCGACTTCACTTTCACTCTTCACTTTCATGCATTGGAGAAGGAAATGGCAACCCACTCCAGTGTTCTTGCCTGGAGAATCCAATGGATGGAGAAGCTTGGTAGGCTGCAGTCCGTGGGGTCGCACAGAGTCGGACATGACTGAAGCGACTTGGCGGCGGCAGTGTATAGCTATTAATCTCCAATCCCTAATTTATCCCCACTCCTTCTATGTCTTTGACACTATTCTGTTTTTTAAATAAGTTCATTCTAATCATTTTTTAAGATTTCATATATAGGTGATATCCTACGATATTTATCTTTGTCTGATTTACTTCACTTAGTATGATCATCACTTAGGTCCACTGATGTTGCTATAAATGGCATTATTTCATTCTTTTTACAGCTAAATAGTATCCCATTGTGTGTGTGCGTGTATATATACATATATGTTATGTATGTATATAGCATATATATTATATATATCTTCTTTATCTATTTATCTGTTAATGGACATTTAGGTTGCTTCCATGTCTTAGCTATTGTAAACAGTGCTGCTATGAACATTAGGGTGTATGTATCTTTTCAGATTAGAGTTTTCAGGGGTTTTTTTTGATATATGCCCAGGAGTGAGACTGCTTGATTATATGGTAACTTGAGTTTTAGTTTTTAAAGGAAACGCCATACCATTCTCCATAGTGGCTGCCCAATTTACATTCCCACCAACAGTGTAGGAGGCTTTCCTTTCCTACTACTCTTCCTCCTTTGTTGTCTATTTACAAAAAGCAACTAGATGCTTTCAAAATGTATGTCAGCTCATGACACTCCCTTACTCAGATTTTTGCCCCATTTCATTGAAAGTTAATACCAAAATCATAGAGCAGCTTACAGTTATCTTTCCTTCCATTAATTCCCTGACCTCACATCTCCTCCTTTCCCTTGACTCACCTTATCCTAATACACTGGTTTCCTTGGCTGGAACTCATCAGGTCCTTTCCTGGCTCATTGTTTCCTCTGCCTGGATTCCTTTCCTCCACCTTTACACATAGGTAGCATCTTCTTTTGGGGCTTCCAAAGTGGCTCAGATGGTGAAAAGATCTGTGTGCAGTGCAGAAGGCACAGGTTCAATCCCTGGGTTGGGAAGATCCCCTGGGGAAGGGAATGGTTACCTACTCCAGTATTCTTGCCTGGAGAATTCCATGGACAGAGGAGCCTGGTGGGCTACAGTCCCTGGGGTCACAAAGAGTTGGGCATTTTGACTTAACTATCACCTTCTTAGTAACACCTCCCTGAACATCTTATTTAAAATTGCAACTTCCCTCACAACACTCCCAGTCCCTCTTACACTGCTCGACTTTCTTGAACATCCCATGTCACCATCTGATACATCATGCAGTTTACTTATTATCTGTTGCTAACTGGCTGTGTTCTCTCACTAGGCCATCAGTTCCACAAGGACAAGAATTCTGCCTGTTTTGCTCGCTTGTGTAAGCTCACGAATCTGGAATAATGTCTGCTACTTAGTAGGTACTCAATAAATATTTCTGTTGTGAATTAATTGCTTTTAATGTAGATATGTTGCTCTCCCCACAAAGCTATGGACAATATTTAATGCAATGCTGTGCATCCTAGACCTTCCAATACATGATTCTGGTGGGTTGGTTAGTTGGAAAAAGTCACTAATTGTGCAGCATTTTGCAAAATTGTCTAATCTAATTTCTAGCTCAGAAAAACTTTTGCAAGAATGTCATGATTATATAAAATGCATTTTATTTTCCCCTTCCTATTGAAGTATAACAGACATGTACAAGAGTACATCTATCATAAGCACATAGCTTGTTGTAATTTCACAAAATGAAGTTTCCTGTGTAATCAATGCCCAGAAGAAGAAACACACATTATCAGCCACTAGATGCCCCCTTGTGCTACCTTTCATGGCTTCTGACATCATGGCTTAGCTTAAGCACATTTATTTTAAAGACTCCATATTGGGGCTCCAGCAGTTTTAAGATTGCTTATATATAACTGATCTTATAGAACTGATGTGATTTTTTTCCCCTCACTGGGAAAGAAAACAGAAAAATGAAATGTTTTACAAAGCACACATAAAAGGAATGTATCAGAAGCTCACATTTCCAAACAGACTTTCTGGCAAAAATCAATTAAGCTCAGTTGTAAGAAGCATCTACTTTTACCTCAGGTACATTTAAGATGGACTAAGAAATACATTGTGTGTCAGAAATATATGTCAAGTGCTAAGTTGTTATTCCTTTATTGTCTTCTTGGCTTGAATATCGATGCTGTTAGGTCTAAATTCTTATAGACCTTCTCACATAAAGTAAGAAGAAGCTTCCTGAAGTTCCATTTAAATCCCATTTACATTTAAGGGTAAAGAACTTGCACGCATGTGGGTGAGCTGTTATCCCTTCACATCCCCAGTTCTATTCTCAGCACTTCTCTTTGCTGCAGAAGAAGCAGATGACTCAGATTTCTTGCTGTTTCCCACCTCTCCCTCAAACCCTACCTCTGGCCTCAGGGAACTCCCTCTGACCAAATAATCAGAAGACAGGGGGACTCTGGCCTGATTTAAGGATGTATCTGTCTAGGGTGGCTCTGCAATTCGGAGGGAAATCTCCCTCTGATAGAACTTCAGGCACTGAAGTGATCTGGTTGGTCACTTGACATGAAAAAAAAGGTAAGATGAGTTTTCCTGAAATATACTGTTTCATGGGCAATAGCTAACAGGTGGATGGACTAATCAGGGACTCAGTAACTTTTAAACATCTTGGAAGACTGATGCCAAGATCATCTGCAGGGAAATTATGTCATGGACCCCTAAGAATGGCCACGGTGTTTGAAGCGACTTGAGTCCCACGTAAATGGCCCCCAGAGGACATTCATTGCATGGAAGGCTAAGTAAGGAGGCAGCCAAGATGGCCTACGCCTTGTTTGTCAGTGAACCCCCTCCCCTGGCCATCTGTGCACTTGCATAAATGGCTCAAGTTCCAAGTGGCTGTGGGAACTGAGATAGACGCAATACATGGAGACAAAAATGTGTGTTTCCTCTCACCACAGTTGATCTAGCCCGTGCCGCCGTAGAGTGTCCAACTTTCTAAACCAGAATCCAACCCTGAGTCCCTGTGTGGCACCGTTTCCTAGGAGCATCAGCCACTCAGGTCAATTATTTTGGCGCACTCCAGTTTGGAAGAGGCAGTACTATACTGCATCTTTATGGGGATAGTTGCATATTCTGGAGAGTGATCCCCCCTTACTGCTTGTTGTGCTTCCGCCAGCGTTACCATAGGTGGTTGATAGACTGCCTTCTTCACCCCCATGGTATCAGGCACATCACTGCCTTTGACTGAGGAACTCAGTTACCATGAAATAACTGTGGTACTGAGAGCTGACATCAAGAAATCCATTGTTTCTTGCATCACCTAGAAGCACCTGGCTTGATGGAATGGTGGAGTGTCATACTGAAGTCTCAGTTTCCTTAATTTTAATTTGTACTTTATATTTGAGTATAGTCGATTTACAATGTTGTGCTAGTTTCAAGTGTACAGCAAAGTCACTGTGATCCGTACCCGTATATCCATTCTTTTCTAGATTCCTTTCCCGCATAGGTTATTTCAGGATATTGAGTAGAGCTCCCTGTACTTTACAGTGAAAAGTGAAAGTGAAAGTCACTCAGTCATGTCTGACTCTTTGTGACCCCATGGACTATACAGTCCATGGAATTCTCCAGGCCAGAATACTCCAGAAGCCTTTCCCTTCTCCAGGGGATCCTCCCAACCCAGGGATCAAACCCAGGTCTCCTGCACTGCAGGCAGACTCTTTACCAGCTGAGCCACCAGGGAAGCCCTAGGTCCTTGTTGATTATCTATTTTATTTATAGTAGTGTGTGTATGTTAATCCCAAACTCCTGATTTATCCCCCCCCTCCAACTTCCCCCTTTAGTGGATCAAGTTAGTTTTCTAAATCTGTTCATTTTTAAGATTCATTTGTATCATTATTTTTAGATTCCAGGTATAAGGGATATCATATGGTACTTGTCTTTGTCTGACTTATTGAAGGTCTGGTTTATGGAAGGGGCAGCAAGGGAGACGACCTCGTGTGAGGTTGGAATGTTGTTCATCAAGTGGTCAGATCAGTGGTCAATACATACAAGGTGCTGAGTACATGTCTGTAGGCACCCAGGGCAGAGGCGGAAGTGACTTCTCTCACTGTTACCCTGAATAACCCTCTTCAAGAAGGTTATCTTCCTGTCCCTGAAACATTTTGTATCTAGTGAGTTTGCAGCCCTTGTGCCAAACAGGGAGGCATATTTCCACTGCACAGCACTGAAAATGCCCCATGGCCATCTCAGGCTGTGCCTACCATAATTAAGGGCAAAGCATTGGGTGTTTCTATGGGCCAGTGTGATTGATTCTGTTTAACAGGGAGAAATTGGATTGCTACCAAATGGGGACAGTGCTGTGACTGGAGCCCATGGGATTTATCGTATTCCCTGTGCAGCTGACATGGTCAAGGGGAGACCAGAACAACTCCATAATGACAGAGCGCTAAGTATGATAGCTGGGTCCTGAGGAATTGAAGGGTGGGCTCATTCCTTCAGGTCAGCACTGCCTTCACTGCCAGGGTGCTAGCTGAGAGTTGGGGCATCATGAGGAGAGGGGGCGGGAGAAGGCAGTCAGGATGGTCACATTAGATCTGCTCAGGCCTGGGGCTGCAGCAGCCGGACTCTGTTGTCCCTGCTTGCTCCTCATCTCCCTCTCCTGGCCACCTTGCGGCCTGCCGGGTCTAGTGTCCAGCAAGCAGCAGGAACGAACTCCGTCATCCCTCAGTGATGAAACTTCGAGTGTTCTCATGACTGTGGACCTGAGCTGCTTTCTCCAGGGGAGGAAAGGACTAGAATGGAAGCTGAGTGACAGCAGGGCGGCCTAGCCCGGTTCTTCTTAGGTCTTTTCTCTGTCCTTTCTGGCCAGGCTCTGGGGCCTGGAGTCTGACTGCTACTGCACCAGGCGCCTGGCATGGTTTCCCTGCCCTCTGACCGGAGGCACTGGCAGGAGGCCAGAGGGCAGGAGGCGGGCGAGGTCAGGGAGGCATCCGCCTTCCCTGGGCTCCTGCTGGCCGAGGCTCCAGCTCCCAGCCGTGGGTCTCCCTGGGCAGCTCAGCTCTCAGCACACCGGGAGCTGCACCCCTCTGGGGCTGAGGGCTAATCCCTGGGGGTCTCCCTAGATCTTGTCAGCCCCACTAACCCTGCCCACGCCTCTGTAAATAATCCCTGAGCGCAATGCTTTTCAGTTAAACCCCATTGAGGGTGCCATCTGTTTCCTGCTAAGACTTCCAGTGCATAGAGCAGGGAAAATCGCTGAGAAATTGAGATACGATTGGCTGCTGTGAGGAGAAAGGAAATTTAGGGGATATACAGGCCAACACATTACAGCAGGCCAGAATCCAGGCCTTTCCTCAGACTGAAAAAAAAAAAAAAAACACCCAGTCATCTCAGCTGGTCTGAGTTCATAGTTTTTTGTTGCTGTTTGTTTTGTTAAGGGTTGTCAGGTATAAAAAGCCTGTGACATGAATTGGGTTGTGCCTGAGATTGAGGGGATTCCTTCAGCGCTGAGTCAAGGACGGTCCTGGACAGACTGGGAAACCAGGGGATTACCTTCATCTCAGACTTTGGTCAGGACTTCCGAGTCCTCCCCAGAGGACCCTGCTCAAGGAATATTCCAGGCAAAAGAACACATTTCTAGAATCACGTGCTCTCCCCTCTCAATCCTGAATCAACGGCAGACATCTTCTCTGGCTCGTGGCATTCTTTCCATTAATCCTACATATAGTCTGAGAAGCCCTCTGACTATTGGTCTAGGCAGCCAATATCAACTGATCAGAATTGGAATGCCAGACAAGCGCTGTCTGCTGCCTTGGAACTTAGAGCTCTGACCCCCAGACCAACAGCTGAACTGGGTTTCCTTAGAGCCTCCAGAAGACTTTTTTTCCCCCCCACATAACCTTGGACTTTGCCAATGTGGCAGACAGTGTGGTCTTTTTGATTCCTTTGGCTCCTCAGGCCAAAAACCTGACCTTGTCTTTCTATCTCTCCACCTACCGTAGAAGCTTCAGAGGCTGACAGCATGTCGTAAAGACAGCAGCTCATACTTCTGTAACATTAACAACATGCACGGTGCTGTTCTTTCTTTCATTCTGGCTCTGCTGGGTCTTCATTGCTGATCAGGTTTTTCTCCAGCTGCAGAGAGCGGGGCTGCTCTCTAGCTGTGGTGTGTGGGCTTCTCATTGCGATAGCTTCTCTTGCTGCAGAGGGCCGTAGGGTGCACGGGCTTCCGTAGTTGTGGTTCCCAGGCTGGAGAGCACAGGCTCGATAGTTGTTGCTCACGGGCCTAGCTGCTCCACGGCACGTGGAGTCTTCCCAGATCAGGGATCAAACCCATGTATCCCGCATTGACAGGTGGACTCTCTACCACTGAGCCACCAGGGAAGCTCCCATGGCATTGCTCTTAAGTAGTATTTATCTACTGTGTATGTTTTATGGATGAGGAAACAGAGTATTGAGTGACTTTAGTGCCTGGCCCCGCTCAGCCAGGTGGCATGTCGTAGACTCAGGATGCGCCTCTGCTTAAGCAGACTCTGAACTCCCTTAGGTGCTGCAGGTCGTGCTCTCATCTGGGGAACCTTGGCGCCTGGTCCAGAGCCTGGCCGGTAGTCAGTGTCAGTCATTAAATATGTGCTTAAAATTGTTCAATGACGATAAACCCTAACATAGAAAGCTTCTTCCACTTTCAAGCTCCTTTTCCCTGGACCCTGCCCTGGCTTTATTAGGCTATATGGCTTTATTAGGCTTCTAAGGAAGGGCAACCTTTAGTGGACTAAACCAGCAACCTGGAAACAAAAAGGAGCAGAGTGGCTTAGCCTTATGTGGGTCCAAATCCAGGCTCTCCCAGTCCCCTAATCTGTAAAATGGGAATTTAAGTGGTATATACCTTGAAGAATTGTACTAAACGCTGTACTAAAACTTGGCATCCAGTGAATAATGCTTAGTGGCAGTTTTATTTAATTGGTATTATTACAAATCAACCCAAATGTAGCAAATCTAAGTGCGAAGGGAAATTTTCCATTTCTGGGAGCAATTCCTTTCCTCTCCCAGCTGAGGGCTTTTTCCGTGGAATCTATATATTTCTTCTTTAAGCCTCTATTGATGTTTTGCCTCTAGAGCCAGTGAGTGCAAGGAGAGAAATCCTTGAGCTCCCTCTAGAGGCCAGTGTTGCTCCAACTTTGAAATTTTCAATAACGTCCTGGGCCCCCCAGGATGCTTTATGAGATTTTGTTTATTCCTCCAGGGGTTCACCCTCCTTCTGTGCTGATTGTTTCCTGTTTGTCCCTTTAGCTCTACACTCCACCACTTTCCACTCTGCTCCGGACCCCAGGATGCTGACTTGTAATAGACTGCCTTCATAATGTCCCTCACCCACCAAATTCTAGTTTATCCTAACCCATGGAAGTCACCAGCGCTGAGGTCTAGGGTATTATTTCTCCAGGCTCCTCCCAGCCAGGTTTCTAAGAGCAGACAACACCACCCTTCCAGCAAAGCCCACAGCTCCTGTCATTAGACTCTGAGATTTCTGGTCCGTTGGTGTTGGCTCTCCCTGTACCCCTTCAGACCTAGGGATGGCAATGACTTTGTGTTGTTATTACCTCATAATACAGCAAGTCTCTTTATGCCTTTATAAAGAGGGACAGGGAGTCCTGGCATGCTGCAGTCCATGGGGTCGCAAAGAATCAGACAACTCGGCAACGGAACAACAGCAACACAGCATATCTCTGTTATTTCCCTTAATCCTTCCCACAAGCTCTCAATTGCCCTATTTGAGAGTGGCTTCTAGCTCCTAACAGTTCTACTCATCCTGTGTCCAGATTCCTCGGGTTGACACTCTTACCTCTCCCTCATCTCCCTGGGACCTCGTACGCCAACAAATCAACTCTTTACAGTTTCCATAATATAATGTGCTGTTTAGAGCTCCAGGATTCTTCAATTAATTCACCGGTCTGCAGAGCCCTTTCACACTCTGTGTCCAACCCCTTTACAGTCCAGTCTCTTCCCGGCCTCTACCCAATCCCTTTTCCTCTTCAGAGGTCATGGATCAACAGCCGTGTCTTCTATTCAGTCCGGCCTCATCTCTCATGGTGTACATTTTCCCCATCTCACACCCACATCATTTCCATCCTACTTGGTAGCAGCCTTGCATTTTGATTGTGTCTACCTTTTCACTAGTGTTTGTGGAAGGATCCTGGGTAGTTTAATTATGTTCCATTGACTGGATTAATTTATACAAGCCTAATCCAGCCAGAATGTGGCATTTCCCTAGCCACAGGGATTTCTTCGCAGGTGTTCTACTCAGCAGGGAACTGAGAATCTCTGATCCTCCCTTTCAGGAAGTAATGTTCTCCCCTTCAGAAGTGAACCGGGAACATGAAGTTACATCTGCTGCCAGTTGCCTTTTTGTAACCAAGCAGGGTGCTGGGTCTGAGGAAGAAGCCAGCATGGAGAGAGGCAGATCTGAGAGAACCACAGGAAACAGATCTGTGGTCTCAACCACACTGTGCCCACATCTGTTACACCAGCCAGTTTGAGATACGTTTTCAGTTATTCAAACTAAAAATATCTGCAACATTCATGTTAATAAAAAAGCGGGATTCATCAGGTGCAATTAGAAAACAATTTAATTCTTTTCTTCTTCTGCCCATTCAAACTTACGCAAAGGCCTACTTCTTCCTCTCTGTGTGAAATCTGCAAGGGGGAGGGGGAAGCCCCATGCCTCATCTGTTCTTTCACTGATAATAAAATGCCTTCCAGTACACCCTTAATTCAAAACAGTTTTATTTCAGAAATTAAAGCATCCACCTCCTCTCCCCTTTGGCTTTCCCTGTCGCAGAGTTGCCCGAAGAGTCGGGAAGAAGGGGCAGAGCACACCCAGCTCCGCCTTTCTCCACGTCCTGCCTCTTATGTCTGCGAAGAGGGAGTGTTCCAGTTTGCTTTTTTCATTGAAGGGTAAACTCTGCTTTGCTGGAGTGAACAGCTGGATCAGGTAGAACACGGTTAGTTCAATTTAGGAGCCTGCTAGGAGTCTGTTTG
>NW_011495084.1:10961918-10970172 GCF_000754665.1 Bison bison bison | reverse complement strand
CTGTTTGGTTATATCCTTAATGCTTACACGCACGCTCAGTCGCTCAGTCGTGTCCCACTCTTTGTGACCCCGTGGACGGTGGCCCCCCAGCTTTCTCTGCCCATGAAATTCTCCAGGCAAGAATACTGTAGTGGGTTGCTATGCCCTCCTCCAGGGGAGCTTCCCAATCAGGGATTGAACCCAACCCCCCACACCACCCCCATCTGTCTCCAGCATTGGCAGGCAGATTCTTTACCACTAGCTTCTCTTGGGAAGCCCATATCCTTAATACTTAAGCCAAATCCACTATTGTTACAGCACTGGTGATAGCAATGCTGGCATTTCGACCTCCATGTGTCTGAAACCTATAGGGCTCAACTGCTTCCCCATTTGGGTGGGAAAGAGAAGTCTTATTTGGGGGCTCCCTTAAACACCATCAGAATCTACAGACGTGCTTTCTTTCCCCCCAAGTAGTCTGTAAAATTTTCCAAGTCAGTTTACAACTTTTACAGTGTGGGGGAGTTTGACTAAAAGCCTGGATTTCCAGCTTATCAAGTTTAAATAATTTGGTGACACCAGAGCTGTGTTTCCCATGGCAACAACCTCTGAGACTTGAGTGGCAGCTGCCCTCTTCAGGTGAGAGGGGCAGGGTCTTTCCAGTTCTCTGCAAATTCCTGAAGTTCAGATATACAGTGATTTTATTGTACTGTTTTCAGTGTATGTCTTGTGTAACTCGTGCAGTTCACTTAGTACACTCTGTATTGTATTGGTAACCCTACAGTCTAGCCTGTCTCACTCATTTCTGTTATCTGCTTGGGCCTAGAAGGTAAGTGAGTTTTCTACCTTTGTTCTCATTTTTACTTATATTTTTATTTAAAATATTGTGTGGTTCATAGTAGTATGCTTAATAATGTTTATATTATAAATATATCAGTAGTCTGAGGACCATAAGTATATTCCATAGAGACTATAAGACTTCCACTAAATCTGGATAAAAAGATAGATTAAAAAGTCATAACCTCTGGCTGAGGTCATCTGGAACACAGAGGACACATTCGTAGTCAAGGGCCAGCCCTGACCTGGAATTCTGGAGTGTTAACTTGTAGGATTGGCTCCATGATGGTCTAGCTGAACAGTGTGGGAGTCAGTGAGCCTTCAGGGATCTTTGGTTTCTCACCTGTAACAAAAAGAAATTGAAAGACTTTCCAAGACCCCTACCTAATGTTCTGCAGTTTTTTGTTGTTCTGAGTAGTCATCAGAAAAAGATTAGCATGTGCGTAATTTGACAGTAGAATTTGTCAGCAGCAGCAGCAGGAGAAAAGTCAGTTAGTGACTCTGCATCAGTGATAATAAATCAGGGCACGTATGAATAGATTACTTTGTCATGTCTTCAGGCACTATTTCGGGAACTCCTGATCCAACAAAGGATGTAGATGCCTAGAAGAGGACACAGTAGACTTTTTTGGGGAGTTTAAGATGCCATTAACTGATATCCACCATGATTTGGTTAGAGCTACTGAGGGAGAAAACACATAAATGATCACATATCATGCTGAGACATATTGGCTAGGCACATGATGATTATATGACTTTTGTCTTTCATCCTTTTAAATTGGTTAGGCATATGATGATTATATGATTTTTGTCTTTCATCCTTTAATGTGATGTATCATATTTATTTGAAGAAGGCAATGGCACCCCACTCCAGTACTCTTGCCTGGAAAATCCCATGGACGGAGGAGCCTGGTGTGCTGCCATCTATGGGGTCGCACAGAGTCGGACACGACTGAGCGACTTCACTTTCACTTTTCACTTTCATGCATTGGAGAAGGAACTGGCAACCCACTCCAGTGTTCTTGCCTGGAGAATCCCAGGGACAGGGGAGCCTGGTGGGCTGCCGTCTATGGGGTCGCACAGAGTTGGACACGATTGAAGTGACTTAGCAGCATCATATTTATTGATTTGCATATGTTGAAACATCCTTGCAACCTAACGTTGTTCATCTTTTTGACTATAGCCATCCTGGTGGCTGTGAAGTAGTATCTCATTGTGGTTTTGATTTATAGTTCTCTAATGATTAGCATCACTACGAACAAAGCTAGTGGAGGTGATGGAATTCCAGTTGTGCTATTTCAAATCCTGAAAGATGATGCTGTGAAAGTGCTGCACTCAATATGCCAGCAAATTTGGAAAACTCAACAGTGGCCACAGGACTGGAAAAGGTGTTTTCATTCCAGTCCCAAAGAAAGGCAATGCCAAAGAATGGTCAAACTATCGCACAATTGCACTCATCTCACACGCTAGTAAAGTAATGCTCAAAATTCTCCAAGCCAGATTTCAACAGTACATGAACCGTGAACATCCAGATGTTCAAGCTGGTTTTAGAAAAGGCAGAGGAACCAGACATCAAATTGCCAATATCCACTGGATTATCAAAAAGGCAACAGAGTTCCAGAAAAACATCTATTTCTGCTCTACTGACTATGCCAAAGCTTTTGACTGTGTGGATCACCACAAACTTTGGAAAATTTTGAAAGAGATGGGAATACCAGACCACCTGACATGCCTCTTGAGAAACCTACATGCAGGTCAGGAAGCAACAGTTAGAACTGGACATGGAATAACAGACTGGTTCCCAATAGGGAAAGGAGTACATCAAGGCTGTATATTGTCACCCTACTTGTTTAACTTATATGCAGAGTACATCATGAGAAACGTGGGCTGGATGAAGCACAAGCTGGAATCAAGATTGCCAGGAGAAATATCAATAACCTCAGATATGCAGATGACACCACCCTTATGGCAGGAAGTGAAGAAGAACTAAAGAGCCTCTTGATGAAAGTGAAAGAGGAGAGTGAAAAAGTTGGCTTAAAGCTCAACATTCAGAAAACAAAACAAACAAAAAAAACATCATGGCATCTGGTCCCATCACTTCATGGGAAATAGATGGGGAAACAGGGGAAACAGTGGAAACAGTGACAGACTTTATTTTGGAGGGCTCCAAAATCACTACAGATGGTGACTGCAGCCATGATATTAAAAGACACTTACTCCTTGGAAGGAAAGTTATGACTAACCTAGACAGCATATTGAAAAGCAGAGACTTTACTTTGTCAACAAAGGTTTGTCTAGTCAAGGCTATGGTTTTTCCAGTAGTCATGTATGTATGTGAGGGTTGGACTATAAAGAAAGCTGAGCACCAAAGAATTGATGCTTTTGACCTGTGGTGTTGGAGAAGACTCTTGAGAGTCCCTTGGATGGCAAGGAGATCCAACCAGTCCATCCTAAAGGAAATCAGTCCTGAATGTTCATTGGAAGGACTGATGCTGAAGCTGAAACTCCAATACTTTGGCCACCTGATGCAAAGAGCTGACTCATTTGAAAAGACCCTGATGCTGGGAAAGACTGAAAGGCAGGAGGAGAAGGAGATAACAGAGGATGAGATGGTTGGATGGCATCACTGACTTAATGGACATGAGTTTGAGTAAACTCTGGGAGTTGGTGATGGACAGGGAGGCCTGGCCTGCTACAGTCCATGGGGTTGCAAAGAGTCAGACACGACTGAGTGACTGAACTGAACCAATTAATGATGTCGGGAATCTCTTCATGCTTACTGACCATTTATGTATCTTCTTTAGTGAAATGTCTTTTAAAATCATTTGACTATTTTTAAGTTGTGAGGCATACATGCTTGAAGAAAAATAAAATTTTGGTGTGGTATAGAATGAGATGAGGCATGAATTTTTGAAAAGCTTCTGAGACTTAAGTGAAGGAAATGAAGGGGGTCATGCAAAGATTTTATGGAAGTAACGGCAGAGGGAATAGCTAAGGCTATGAAGAAAATCAAGGATGGTTAGGGATATGGGATAGGGAATGACTGCAAAGAGGAGCCACACTAAATAGGGTAGTCTCTGAAGCCTCTTTGAGGAGTGTCATTTAAGCAAAAACCTGTCAGCCATCTTCAATTCTGTCTTCCCCTTCATCCCTCTTACATACTTACTTGACAAGTCATAGTGATGGTTTACCTTAAATGACCTTCTAATGCATAAGCTCATGATTAGGATGGAGAGGGGAAGGGAGGCGTGTATTGCCTTTTCTTCATAATGGGAAAAAGGAGAAAATTCTTACAAGTGGAAACCTGATACAACTGTCAATATACATGAAAGAAGCTAGGTAAATTGTGAATTATTATCATGATTTTATTTACTCTTAGACAGTAAAAGCTACATTCTTTCTTTAGAAAATTAAATATTAAACTATATGTCTTAAAAAAAAGAGTTATTAGTGTCTGAAGGCAGGCCCGATAACTTTTGCCAACAGGTAGTATTGGTTCAGGACCAAGGACAGCACTTCAGTTTTTCTGCCCCCTCCCTTCATTTTATTTATGTCACGTGCGCGTGTACTAAGTCACTTCAGTCATGTCCGACTCTGTGAGACCCCATGGACTGGGACCAGCGAGGCTCCTCTGTTCATGGGATCCAGGCAAGAATACTGGAGTGGGTTGCCATGCCCTCCTCCAGGGCCTCTTTCCAACCCAGGGATCAAATGTGTCTCTTATGTCTCCTTCATTGGCAGATGGATTCTTACTGCTAGTGCCACCTGGGAAGCTCTATTTATGTCAACTCTCATTTTTTTTTTTTTACATCCCTACTGCCAGCACCCCAAGAGTGCCAGAATGCTCCATGCCTACAGTGCCCTCTGTTCTACCGAAGTTCACCCTCCAAATAGGATGCCATTACTTACGTGCTTTCTTTCCCTTCAATACTTCTCTCTTACTTTTGTTTTCAATTTTGGTAAGATACACCCAATGTAAAACTTACTATTTAGCCACTTTTCAGTATATAGCTCAGTGACACTAAGTACATCCACCTAGACATACTTTATCTTCTCAAACTGAATCTCTACACCCATAAAATAGTAACTCCGCATCTCCTTCTCCCCCTCAGCCCCTGGCAAACACCAGATTCTACTTCCTGTCTCTTTCCATAACCCTGCTACCACCACTTTTTATTTTTTATTCTGCGGACTTCCACAAAATAGTTCATTGATAGCATAAGCATCGACCCTAGTAATTATAAATGCAAATTCTCAGACTCTTGATCTACTGAACCAGAAATTCTCAAGTGGACTCAGCTCTCTGCAGTTTAACAAGTCCTTCAGGTGATCCTAATGCTCATTTCCTGCAGGAATTTTCTGCAATAGCTTAACTGTTGGCTTGGGGGAGCTAGGTGAAAGTGAAAGTCACTCAGTCCTGTCCAATTCTTTGTGACCACATGGAATATACAGTCCATAGAATTCTCCAGTCCAGAATACTAGAGTGGATAGCCTTTCCCTTCTCCAGGGGATCTTCCCAACCCAGGGTCATTCCCAGGTCTCCCGCATTGCAGGCTAGTTCTTTACCAGCCGAGCCAGAGCAAGCATAAGAATACTAGAATGGGTAGCCTATCTCTTCTCCAGCGGATCTTCCCAACCCAGGAATCAAATTGGGGTCTCCTGCATTGCAGTCAGATTCTTTACTAACTGAGCTATCAGGGAATCCCTTGAAGTGATGGTTGAATATAAAATAAGACTTGGTTTGAGGCTTAGACCAGGTAGCCACAAAATTCATTTTAAAGAAGTCCTGTGGCATGATTTGCCCAGTGGCTCCCAAATATTGATGCACATTATAATCACCTGGAAAGCTTGTTTGAGAACCTATAGATTTCTTATATTCACATCAGACTTTCTAAATCAAAATCTCTGGGGTGGGAATTGGTACTTTGGCTGCTCTGATCATTCTTACCTATTTGTTAGCACCATGAAGGACAGACAGACACAGGTAAGTTTGGAAATCGGAAAGTAAGTTGGGATTACAGAAATACTCCAGGAGGCAGAAGCAGAGGATCTATAGAAGGGCTGGAGCCAAAAGAACAGAAAGATGGGAAAATCAGTTGTGAGAATGTAGTTGATAGGACTTGGTGACTTAATGTTAATTGATATAAATCATTCACAGTCTTTAAAAGAAAAAAGGTTAATGCTTTAATGGTTCAGAAGGATCTGGTACTTCGCTTTCTATTTATTCTCGGCTACTATGAAGCAACTGTATTCAGAAGAGTTAAACTGCCTGGCAACAGGCTACAGGTGGTTGTTCAGTTGCTAAGTTGTATCCAACTCTTCGGACCCCATGGACTGCAGCAGGCCAGGCTTCCCTGTCCCTCACTATCTCCTGGAATTTGCTCGAACTCATGTCTATTGAGTTGGTGATGCTAAGTAACCATCTCATCCTCTGCTGCCCCCTTCTCCTTTGCCCTCAATCTTTCCCAGCATCAGGGACCTTTGAACAATGCTAGGCAGTTGAAAATCCATGTATAACTTTTGACTCCTGGAAAACTTTTACTGATGGCCTACTGTTGATTGGAAGCCTTACTGATAACACACACAGTTGATTAACATCTATTTTGTATGTTATGCTTGATATATTCTGAATTCTTACAATAAACTAGAGAAAATGTTATCAAGAAAATCATAAGGGAGAGAAAATACATGTACAGTACTGTACTGTATCATCCATATCATAAGTTTACGTCATCTGTTTACAAAGTGAATCATCTGCCTCTATCTACATCAATATTGTCTTGTATAATACAAAACACTGTAGGTGTTATACAAATTACTAACACTAGACATCAAAAATGAAAGGTAACATGTAAAAGAAATCCATACTTGTTTATAGGTATAACAGTTTCTGCATTGATAATGAAGTAGCAGCAATATGATCGCTTTATTGTAGCCTGGTGTAATCAATACAAATGCTTCATGATAGCTTAGCCTATACACTCACGAATGATCAATATAAAATTTTTATAGCATACAGTGTAAGTCACTCA
Organism: Bison bison bison; assembly: GCF_000754665.1. Taxonomy (NCBI): domain Eukaryota; kingdom Metazoa; phylum Chordata; class Mammalia; order Artiodactyla; family Bovidae; genus Bison; species Bison bison. Next base: position 10,963,327 of record NW_011495084.1, on the reverse strand, counting down.
GTCATGTCTGACTCTTTGTGACCCCATGGACGGTAGCCCACCAAGTTCCTCTGTCCATGGAATCTTCCAGGCAAGAATACTCGAGGGGTTGCCACTTCCTTCTCCAGGGGATCCTCCTGACCTGGGGATTGAACCCCAGGGTCTTCCACACTGTGGGCAGACTCTACCGACTGAGCCACCAGGGAAACTATTATAGCATACAGTATCACAGTCTTATTCACAGTACAGTATTGGAAACATTATTACATTAAAAAAAACTTACCTGTGATGCTAGGCTGATATGCAGTTTCTCTGATTACAAGGGAGAGGCATACTCTATGATGTAATTCTTTGAAAGAAAAATTATAAAACAAAAGAAGGCTAACACACTACTCATTTAATATGAAATATCACTTACCTTATGCCTATGTAAGGATAGACAGAACCTTACATATTTTTATGCATTCATGACATACCTAAATTTCTTAATTTTTTAATACTTCTAGGCTACATAGTTTGTCTAAAAGTTTTTTCAAATTGTTGCAAATTTTCAAAAAAACAATTCCAATATATTTACTGAAAAAAAATACCACTTGTAAGTGGACCTGTGCAGTTCAAACCCATGTTGTTCAAGGGTTCAGTTCAGTTCAGTTGCTCAGTCGTGTCCGCCTCTAGCTCAGTTTTTCAGTCCAGGTGCCATAAAGGGAAATGAACAGCAGATGGCATCTCTGTGCTATGCCTGAATTCTCAACCTTTGAAGGGAACTGCAGTGCCTGGAAAATCCCATGGATGGAGGAGCCTGGTAGGCTGCAGTCCACGGGGTCGAGAAGAGTTGGACACGACTGAGCGACTTCACTTTCACTTTTCACTTTCATGCATTGGAGAAGGAAATGGCAACCCACTCCAGTATTCTTGCCTGGAGAATCCCAGGGACGGGGGAGCCTCGTGGGCTGCTGTCTATGGGGTCCCACAGAGTCAGACACGACTGAATCGACTTAGCAGCAGCAGCAGCAGCAGCAGCAGCAGACCTCGGAATGACTGGTGCTAAAATAACAACCCTTCAGAGTGTCAACGTGGATCAACTCAATTTCTGATTTGAGGGGGATCTAGAAAAGGAGGGCTAAATAAAGAATCCATTTTGTCCTACCTTTGTACCTGGCTTCTAATGATACCTTGTAAATTTTTAAATATTGTGGCTCCTATTCAGATTAATAAATTTGTAATCCAAGAAGGTCCCAAATGATCACTGTAGCAAGTAGAATTACATGAACTCAAGCAGGCTTGAGTTTAAGGGGAAAAAATCCCCAACTTGGGCCACTTTTCCAGATGTCCACCCTTGAGCTCCAAAATCACTGCAGATGGTGACTGCAGCCATGAAATTAAAAGACACTTGCTCCTTGGAAGAAAAGTTATGACCAACCTAGACAGCA
>NW_011495084.1:10956900-10961806 GCF_000754665.1 Bison bison bison | reverse complement strand
GGGAGTCCCTTGGATGGCAAGGAGATCCAACCAGTCCATCCTAAAGGAAATCAGTCCTGAATGTTCATTGGAAGGACTGATGCTGAAGCTGAAACTCCAATACTTTGGCCACCTGATGCAAAGAGCTGACTCATTTGAAAAGACCCTGATGCTGGGAAAGATTGAAGGGCGGGAGGAGAAGGGGATGACACAGGATGAAATGGTTGGATGGCATCACTGACTCAATGGACATGAGTTTGAGTAAACTCTGGGAGTTGGTGATGGACAAGGAGGCCTGGTGTGCTGCAGTCCATGGGGTCGCAAAGAGTCGGACACGACTGAGTGACTGAACTGAACTGACCTTTGAGCTTTTTCTGTTTGCAAAGTTTAGGAATAGCAAAAAAAGAAATAAAATTAAATATGGAAAATAATGGGCAGGGCAGTTTGGAGTAATAAATGAGGCCAGTGGAATGGAAATAAAGGAGGTGTTATATTTCTTGCTTTTTGTAAAACTTCCTGGGAAAAGTGTTAGGTAGGATACAGAATTTTACATATTTTTAATGTGCTTGCAATCACAAAAAATGGCATCATGACTTAGTGATTAAGAGGTGGAGTCTGGAAGCACCCCACTAAAATCTAAAATTCTTCCACATCCTAGCTGTGTGCCTGTGACTAAGCAACTTAATGTCTCTGCATGTCAATTTCCTCATCTATACAAGGGAAATAGGAAAAATATCATCTCTATAATGTACAACATGACTAGTATAATTAACACTGATGTATTATATGAAAGTTAAGACAGTAAATCCTAAGAATCACAAGGAAAATAAATTTTTTTTAAATGTTGTATCTATATGAGATGACGGATGTTCACTAAACTTACTGTGGTAATCATTTCATCATGTATGAAAGTCAACTCATTATGTTGTATGCCCTAATCTTATACAGTGCTGATTCAGTTATATCTCAACAAAACCGGAAGAAAAAAATTAATATTATCTAACCAGTCCATTCTAAAGGAGACCAGTCCTGGGTGTTCTTTGGAAGGAATGATGCTAAAGCTGAAACTCCAGTACTTTGGCCACCTCATGCGAAGAGTTGACTCATTGGAAAAGACTCTGATGCTGGGAGGGATTGGGGGCAGAAGGAGAAGGGGACGACAGAGGATGAGATGGCTGGATGGCATCACCAACTCGATGGACATGAGTCTGGGTAGACTCCGGGAGTTGGTGATGGACAGGGAGGCCTGGCGTGCTGCAATTCATGGAGTCGCAAAGAGTCGGACACCACTAAGTGACTGAACTGAACTGAACTGAATCAGATTCTTATGAGATTTGTCAAAAATTTTAAGGTACTTAGAAGAGTACCTGGCATGTGGTGAGCCTATCATAGGTACTTGAATAAAAATTTTTAAAGCAGCTTTTAAGTGATGGGACAATCTTTTTTTTTTTCTATTCATATTTATTTTTGATAATTGGAAAAAAGTTAAATTTATTTTTAACCAAGTGTGTATGCTCAGTCATGACTGACTCTTTGCCACCCTATGGACGGTAGCCCACCAGGTTCCTCTGTCCATGGGATTTTCCAGGTGATAATACTAGAGTGGGTTGACTTTTTCTCATCCATTGGATATTCCTGATCCAGGGATTGAACATGCATCTCTTCGGTCTCCTGCACTGGCAGGTGGATTCTTTACCAACTGCATCACCTGGGAAACTTTTTTTTAATTTATTTTTGGCTATGCTGGGTCTTCGTTGCTGCATGGGCTTTTCTGTAGTTGCGGCAAGCAGGGGCTACTCTCTAGTTGGGGTGCGCGGGGCTTGTCATTGCGGTGGCTTCTCTTGTTTCGGAGCATGGGCTCTAGGGCGCACGTGAGTTCAGCAGACGTGACTCCCGGGCTCCAGGGCACAAGCTCAGTAGTTGTGCCACATAGGCTTAGTTGCTCCACAGCATGCGGGATCTTCCCGGATCAGGGCTCAAACTCATGTCTCTGGCATTCGCAGATGGATTCTTTACCCCTCAGCCGCCAGGGAAGCCTGTCACCTGGGAATCTCTTTTAACTAAGAGACTTAGAGAAAAATCCATACTTAAAAAATTTCTCTCTCTTTTTTTGAGCTAGTTTATACATCTCCAACTTTTTCTGTTAATCTGCTGAACCCAATATTAGATATATCTTGACCATGAGAAATTCTGAGGTCCTCAGAGTTTTCAGAATTATTATGTATTTGATTATTTATTTTTATTGTAGTCAGATATACATAAGTTTTGCCATTTTAACTATTGTAAGTGTACAGTTCAATGGCATTAAGTATATTCACAATGTTTTGTAACAATCACCACTCTTTCCAGAACTTCATCATTTCACACAGAAACTCCACATCTGTTAAACAATAACTTTCCATTCTTCCTTATCTCCAGTCCATTCTATTAACCTCCATTCTACTGTCTGTCTCTATGAATCCACATATTTGAGGTACCTCAATAGGTGGAATCATACTATATATGTTCTTCTGTGTTTGGTCTATTCACTTAAAGGGAGGAGGGAGGAGGGTTCAGGATGGGGAACACATGTATACCTGTGGCGGATTCATTTTGATATATGGCAAAAACCAATACAATATTGTAAAGTTAAAAAATAAAATTAAAAAAAAACAAAAACAAAACCATAATGTTTTAAGGTTCACCTATGCTGCAGCAGGCTTCCCTGGTGGCTCAGATAGTAAAGAATCCACCTGCAATGTGGGAGACCTGTGTTCGATCCCTGGGTGGGGAAGATCCCCTGGAGGGAAGGCATGGCAACCCACTCCAGTATTCTTGCCTGGAGAATCCCCATGGACAAAGGAGCCTGGCGGGGTACAGTCCATGGGGTCGAAAAAAGCCTGACACGATTGATCGACTAAGCACCATATAGCATGTTGCAGCATGTATCAGAATTTCATTCCTTTTTATGACTAACAGTGCATTGTAAGTATGTATCACATTTTACTTACTGATTTATCTGTGGGATACATGAATTGCTTCCACTTATTTGTTATTGTGAATAATACTGCTATGAATATTGGTGTACAAGTATCTGTTCCAGTCCCTGTTTTTAATACACTTGGGTATATACCTCAGGGTTAAATTTTTAGGAACTGTCAACTGTTTTCACAGTGCTATATATCCTTTTACGTTCCCACAAGCATCCAGCATTATTTTTTTTAATATGTTGGTCTTTTTTTTTTTCTTTTAAAGTCAAACCTGGACTGGGAATAAGTAGCAAAGCTTAGGTCCTGCCACAGTTTGCTGATAAGTTGCTAGTATCAACAATCTTGATACATCACCTCCTAGAATGATGTTTCTCAATGTACACACCTGAGACTCCCAAGGCAATCACCTAAGAGGCTTATTATTAATACATCTGTAGAGTCCTTGAGTCCACTTTATATACGCTGAATCAGCATCTTTGAGACTGAGGTCCCCTAAAATCATCATTATGCATGCTAAAACATGAAACTCAGAAACCTAGATTGTTGAGTTCTCAAAGGCGGGGAAAATATCTCAGTTACTTTTGTATCCCTCACTGCCAAACATCCTGGAGATATTCAACAAACATACACTTGAACTAATATTTCAGTCTAAATTTGCTTGATTGCTATGTACAGTATTCATTACAACTAAATTCTATCACTAAACAATGAGTTAGAAAATCTGTAATAGTGTAGTATGCCTTTCATTTGTATAGACCGTGTATCTTACCAGCTGTGGTCTATTATGCCATCTTATGCTGCCAAGAATCTTTATGCTATATGTAATTTTCAGCTGAGTCCTTCAAGTTTTGTAACAGGGTAAAAAAGGATACGGACTTAGAACTGAAAGAGCTGTCTTTGTGTAACCTTTGATTATTAAATCAAAATGTCTAAGAATCAAGTTTATAATCTCTAAAGGTCGGCAACAATTCTTATCAACTTCGCAGTGTTGCTGAAGCTCAAATGATATTCTATGTAGGAAAGTCTACTGTAGCAATGGCTATAGTTACCATGTGGCCAGATAATTTAAACAGAACAAAAAATATGTTTCTAACTCTTCCTAAAGACCTCAAATATGCTACTGTATCAATTTGCAGCTCTAAAGCACAGGCAAACGAGATTGAAACAGAAACGCAGCAGAAAAACCTTAAGTGGATGGAAAACATCCATTCATTCATTCATCACGTTTATCCAGCATCTACATTTATAACATGCTGGGCGTGTGTGAAAAATAGTGGTTAAATAAATTCAAGTCTATCCTCCAGAGATTTAGTTCTTTTGTGTATAATAATAAATAGCAAGCCGCCTCATTTCAGATCAAACTCTCTTCCGCATCAAAAAATAAGCTGTGCGGGACCCGCTTCAAATTCGCGCGCGCTGTCTCTTTAACGCGTAATAGAATTCTGATTGCATCGATCACAGGTTCCTTACCCTCTCCCAACCATCGGTCTCCTACCTATCTTGGTTACTACCCTTCTTCTGGTATCAAGCGGGGGAGGGGGAGCTCAGGTGTTAGCAAACGTTGGCTTTGATGTGTGGCGACACCCGATCCCCGGGCGTCCGGCTTGCCAGGTGGCGGAGGTCCGGCTTTTCGTGGCGCGGGCGCAGCCTCGGGGCTCGGCTGGCCACGCCTGGAGCGCGGGGTTTGACTGGGGCGCCGTTGTTGTAGTGACCGGGAGGCGCTGCCGCTCCGGGCAGACGGTTCCGGGCACCGCACGGTCCCCCTTCCTACCCCGCCCCCTCCCTCCCCCCGGTTCCCCCTGCGGGCAGGAGCCGGGAGCTGAGCGCTCCCCCATGGCCTCCTCCCCGGTAAGGACGGGCTGCGGTGCGCCTCCCTGGAGCCGGTCCCGCGGGTTGGGGAGCCAGGTCGGGGCTACACCCGCACCTGGCGGGACATAGAGGCAGGAGTCCTCAGCTGA
>NW_011495084.1:10925381-10956643 GCF_000754665.1 Bison bison bison | reverse complement strand
GGCGGGGCCCCGGAACGTGCATTTCAATCGCTCTGCCCAGGTGGTCTCCGGCGGGCGCCCGCTTCTGGGCAGCGCGAGCGGGGATTCCGCCGGCTCTGCTGGGGGAGACTGGTGCTCGGCGTACACCCCAATTAGCTGCGGCCGCGCGTGCTCGTTCGGGGTGCTGCTGCTCCCCCACAACCCTCCACCGATATGGCCGTTCCCTGGCCGGCTCCCGCAGGAGGGGACCGCGCTCCTCTCCGACCCCCCACATTCGAGGTCTGCACCTGCTTTCAAAACTTGACAACTTTCCTTCCCAGGAGGATCCGGTTCTGGAGCGTTACTTTAAGGGCCACAAAGCTGCGATCACCTCCGTGGACTTTAGCCCCAATGGCAAACAACTTGGTAAGTTTTCTTTTTTTTTTTTTTTTTTTGTGATGAGACGCTCAATCGGTAGGATTGCCGCCCATCCACACTGGGTCCCCGGGAGCATCACGACTGAGGACCTATATGGGTGGAATCGTGTGGAGAGCGGTCGAGATGCAGTTGGAGCCGGAGTGGACCTGAGTCTGGGGTCACCTTGGTGCGCCCGCCCCCGGGCCCCGCAGAGTCGCCCACAGGCCTGGGCCCGGGCCTGGCCGACCACTGGCGCGAACTCGCCACCAGGGGGAGGAAGTGGGAAGGGGAGGGGTTTGTCCTCGGCCCGGGGAGGGTGGGGTGTTGTTGGCTGCAGAGTTTGTGAAAAGTTGTGAGGCAGGCAGGAGGAAGTGGGGAGAGAGGAGTTGGGGCTGCACCGGAGGCCGAGCCCCGCGGAGGTCCCAGGTGACCCCTAGGAAGCCCCCGCGGCTGCCGAGGAGCCGAACGCCTGCATGAAAGGAGGGACCCGCTCGGAAGTTCGCTTCTACCTGAGCCCGGAGCTCAAGTGGCGGGTCCCGCAGCCCTTCCCCTGCGCGCGGTGACTCTGGTGGCCGCGTCCGCGCCCCAGCCATGAAGATCCGGATGGCCGTAAGGTGGACGTGGGCACGCAGAAGCTGTCTGCTGCTGGCGCTCCTAACAGTGGCCTACCTCCTGGTGGAACTCTCCGTCTCCACTTTGCATGCCTCCTTACGAGCCGGCGGTGCCCGGGAGCCGGGGTCAAGACAGCTCTCAGAGCCGGGGAAGAAAGCAGTGGATTTGTCTCGACCGCTGTATGAGAAGCCCCCTGCAGATTCCCATGCCCTTGGGGAGTGGGGGAAAGCCAGCAAACTCCAGCTCAGCGAGAGTGAACTGAAGCAGCAAGAGGAACTCATTGAGAGATATGCCATTAACATTTACCTCAGTGACAGGATTTCCCTGCACCGCCACATAGAGGATAAAAGAATGTATGAGTGTAAGTCCAAGAAGTTTAACTACAGGCGACTTCCGACCACTTCTGTCATCATCGCTTTCTATAACGAAGCCTGGTCGACTTTACTTCGCACCATCCACAGTGTTTTAGAAACGTCTCCCGCAGTCCTTCTGAAGGAGATCATCTTAGTTGATGACTTGAGCGACAGAGTATATTTGAAGACACAGCTTGAAACTTACGTCAGCAATCTGGATAGAGTCCGCCTGATTAGAACAAACAAGCGGGAAGGGCTGGTGAGGGCCCGTCTGATTGGGGCCACTTTTGCCACTGGCGATGTCCTCACTTTCCTGGATTGTCACTGTGAGTGTAATACTGGTTGGCTGGAGCCACTTTTGGAAAGGATTCGTAAGGATGAAACAGTGGTCATTTGTCCTGTTATAGACACCATCGACTGGAATACTTTTGAATTCTATATGCAGACTGGGGAGCCCATGATTGGTGGGTTCGACTGGCGTCTGACATTCCAGTGGCATTCTGTTCCCAAACATGAAAGGGACAGGCGTAAATCGAGAATTGAACCATTCAGATCGCCCACCATGGCCGGAGGACTGTTTGCAGTCAGCAAGAAGTATTTTCAGTACCTTGGAACTTACGATACTGGGATGGAAGTGTGGGGAGGTGAAAACCTGGAGCTGTCTTTCAGGGTGTGGCAGTGTGGAGGTAAACTGGAGATCCACCCATGTTCCCACGTGGGCCACGTATTCCCTAAGCGGGCACCATATGCTCGGCCCAATTTCCTGCAGAATACTGCTCGGGCAGCGGAAGTCTGGATGGACGAGTACAAAGAGCATTTCTACAACCGAAACCCTCCAGCAAGGAAAGAAGCTTATGGCGATATTTCTGAAAGAAAATTACTACGGGAAAGGCTGAGGTGCAAGAGCTTTGACTGGTATTTGAAAAATGTGTTTTCTACTTTGCATGTTCCAGAGGATAGGCCAGGCTGGCACGGAGCTATTCGCAGTATTGGGATCTCTTCTGAATGTTTAGATTATAATGCTCCTGACAACAACCCCACAAGTGCTAACCTTTCCCTGTTTGGATGCCATGGCCAAGGAGGCAACCAATTCTTTGAATATACCTCCAACAAAGAAATAAGGTTTAATTCGGTGACGGAGTTATGTGCAGAAGTTCCCGAGCTAAAAAAGCATGTGGGAATGCAGAATTGTCCCAAAGATGGGCTTCCTATCCCAGCAAACATTATTTGGCATTTTAAAGAAGATGGAACCGTTTTTCATCCCCACTCAGGACTGTGTCTTAGCGCTTTCCGGACACAGGAGGGCCGGCCCGATGTTCAGATGAGAACTTGTAATGCTCTGGATAAAAATCAAATCTGGAAGTTTGAGACATAGAGGAGCATAACAGCACTTTGGTCCTGAACTGACAATAGCTTCAGGGGAGTCAGCCTTCAGAGAGCCTCAGTGAAGATTTATTTCATCAGCATTCACCCAGTGGTCATCTGCAACAGCTCTGTAAAAGCGGTGGAGCATTTTGGTTAAAAAAAAGAAAACAAAACACTGAAACTGGGTACACAGACAGCTGTTGTTTAATATTTCAAAGTGCCTTATTTTGGGGTTGTTTTATTTAAGAGCTTTGTCAATATGTTCTCTTACTTCTTAAAGAAGTCGACTCGACTGTGACTTGAGATACACAAAACACTTAAGTGCCAGACTTAATATTAAAAGAATATAAAAGTCCAAGCAAAATGAGGGATGATTTATGTTGATGGGTAAGTTCACTGCACATCTCATTAAAAAGAAAAAACAAAAAACTCAGAAATGTGCAGTTCAAGCTGTTGCTATTTTTGTTGTACATAGAATTTGAATTTTCTTTAGTCCCCAAATGAAATTTTAGGTTTTACTTAGTTTTTTTATTCTAATTTTCTGTTACTCAAATAGAAATCAAGGAAAGTTACTCTTCAGGAAAAAGGCCTGGTTTAGTTATATTGTCACTGGATGTGAATTGGAATTGAGTTTAGAGTTCTTCCTAACATACAGACATCTCAGAAAAATATACCCACATCTGAATGAAATGGGAACCATTTACATTCCACACTTTGTGGAATTGAGGGGATTGAGCTATTAGACTTAACTGCTCTATGTTGATACCTCAGATTGCTCTGGTTTTGTAAGCTGTCCTCTCTGTGAACTTGTTTGTGTGTATGGGATATTTTCTGATTGCACTTCCTTAAACTTTGAATGTATCAGAGAGGGACTCATTCAGAATACTGTGCTTCTCTTTGTTAATGCTTAATCACTTAAAGTAAACGCTTAATAATCGCTTAAAATAAACACAGTAGAGGCCAACTGTGTTTACTGAAACGTGTGAAACTGAAAGTGAGCCCTGTTGGACAAAGTCAGTGAAACTCTCCTACAGAGTTCTTGCTGATGAGGACTTTTAAGGGTTGATCTTAAGATTTTCCAAGTGGAAGGATAGCCTCTGCAATGGTAGATGGGGCCTTCCAGCTTCTTTTCTGCACGGAGTCCCAGGCCTGGTGCCTAGATAGCTGTCAGTAATTGTGGGTGAATGAATGACTGGCTGAATGAATGGCTCAGCCAAACAATGTGGCTTTGGTCAAGTCATTTGATTAAATGACTCATTTTGGGCCTCAGTTTCCTCATCTGTAAAATGTGGGTGCTGGAGCAGGTCTTGAAGATTCCCTCCAGCACTGGAATGTCCTGCTTGTACATTCAGTGACTGTGCAATCTCTAGAACACTTTTATCTCCTCCCTGCTAACGCAGATAATGTTGTTGAGAAATGGTTATTCCAGGTATGAAGCTGGAAAAAAGAAATGGTTTTTGAAAATTAAGTCAGCTGAGCTCAACTGAAGTGGTTTATTTTGGATTGAGTGGAAAGTTGTGGCCAGTGTTTGTATTCATTTTATTTTGAGAATTGCTGAATCAATTTTGTTTTTTATTCTTTGATCTTTCAAATTCTGAAAGGAATCTTTTGGGTTAAGAATATTAATATTTTCCAAACTAATTTATGTGAGAAGTAAACATACTTTTACAAAGTTACTTTTACTGTTTTTATTCCAATGTTATATCCAGAAATCAATCACAGGCTGAATTCAGAATTAAATCTTAACTAGTTCATTTTGCTGTAGATTTGTGAAAAATGCATGCTCCATAAACGATCAGTCCACAGTACTCAGAAGTTGTTTTTGGTGTCTGCTTGACTACTTGGAGAGTAGGAACTTGGCAAAATCTAAATTCAACAAAAGTTTTTAGAATAACCTTTTCAAACAGTAATATTGCTTTGTATATTTTGTTTCTCTTTTTCTTAAAATAAAAATGTGTTCATAATTTTCTGTATGTTATGTAGCAAAGAATTGTTTAGATTCTATGTACAATGTGCATGACCTTGGGTGTAATTTAGGAAGAATTTGTAATAGTCCTCTGAATTCGTTCATTGGCAGCAGATATTCTACTAAACCCACCCTCACCTCTTACTCAATCTGCCTTTTGGTTTTTAAAAATCACTTTTCTCTTTTTATTTATTTTTGTTGTTCTTCATGCATGCTCAGTCGCTTAGTCATATCCTACTCTTTGTGACCCGATGGACTGTAGCTCTTCAAGCTCCTCTGCCCATGGGATTTCCCAGGCAAGAATACTGGAGTGGGTTGCCATTTCTTTCTCCAGGGGATCTTCCCAATCCAGGGATTGAACCTGTGTCTCCTGCATTGGCAGGTGGTTGTTCTTCTTAGCCCCTTATCAGATGGGAGTGCTAAGATTGATATATTCTAGATGTATTTATTGAAATTATTTTTATCCTAGAATCTTTCTGCTCTCATCAAAAGAAAAAGGGAGCATTGAAAAGTAAAGCACTGAATTCTTTATTTACCTTTTGCCTAAATTGCAGGGTGTGACCCATTCATCTTTTTGGAAGAAATTTTAGGCTCGTGTTTTATTTATATCAGTAATTCAGAATAAGCAAGTGGTTCATTCTTCACAATAATGTAGTTAATAGAAAAAGACTTCTACATTTTCATATGTAGCCATTTCCAATTTAATTTCTAAAACACACTGTAAAACTACAAGGTATTTTTTATTTCCTACTCCTAATTTATTGGTACCAAAGCTCTTTTGCTGTATATAATTAACAGATCTTTTAAGTTGATTTACGTGCTTAAAAAGTGTTATGAAAATTTGGTAGACAAGAATTTCAACTTTAAATGATCACTGGCGACTGAACTGAACTGAACTAATGTTATTTAGTGTTCAATTCTGTGAATAGGTTGACTCTAAATAGTCATTTTTAGCAGCCATTTAAAAACAATGATCTAGTCATCTACAGAGTCTCTATAACTCAAAATAACTTGTTTGTAAAAGAAAATTTGTCTATGCACCCTGTAGTAGGCTCTTGAGTATTCATTATATGTCAGCAAATAAAACTTTTCTAGGTTGATGGTAGGTTATTTTTCAGTTGTGTAGTTGATTTAGGGTCTCAATTTTAGTTAATAAAATACTTAGTTTTGACTTACTTGTCCTTTTGAATTGATGTTTTAATAATATTATTAAATGAGCACAAAGAATGTTGAGATTCAGATTAATCTCTTTTGAACAATGAATTTTTTGGTGTATGATGAGCGATTTCTACCCTTTTTTCCTTTTGTTAATGATATTTGCAATATTGATTAAGACATGTAAAATAAAACATATGCCTAATTATTTTTGCAAATGGATTCTGATGGTTTTAGTCTCTGGGGTCACTCTTTCTACATACACATTTACGGCTGGTAATAGGAGTAAGGTAAACTTGTTATCATTTTAGTTATTTGACAAATGCAGACAGTAGAATATTTAAAAAGTTGGATTCCATGTATTATTTTGCAAAGTGTCACTAACTAGCAAGGATTCTGTAGTGGTTCTAACACTGCTCATGCACTAAAGTGAAGTCGCTCAGTCGTGTCCAACTCTTTGTGACCCGGTGGACTGTAGCCTCCCAGGCTCCTCTGACAGTGGGATTTTCCAGACAAGAATACTGGTGCCATTGCCTTCTCCAAAGGATCTTCGCTACCCAGGGATTGAACTCGGGTCTCCCACATTGTAGGCAGACGCTTTACTTCTGAGCCACCAGGGAAGTCGTATGCATTAACTACTCATAAACAAACTAGAAATGGTCAGAAATCTCTGGGACAAATTGGGAGCACTATAAAAGGAGGCAAGTGGACATGTGGGCACACTAACACAACATTCAAAACCCTGGGCCAAAAAGAAATATGTCTGTCCTGTAAACTGCATAGCGTCACACTTCCCTCAACCTTCTATCTGTATTACCCTGTCCCTAAGCACAATTCCTGTCCACCCGTAGTATCTTTCTTCCTCTTTTAGTAATCCTTGCCAAACACCCTCCACTCCTGCTAATCCCTGGCATGACACACTGCCTGAGCATCACCAGTCTCAGGACTCTGCCTTATATTTCAGGTGTCTTGCAGCCTTATTTAAGGTATGTGTTGTCAAGTTGGCTTCCCAGGTGGCTCATGGTAAAGAATTCGCCCATCAGCACAGGAGACGCAGTATACAAAGTTCGATCCCTGGGTCGGAAAGATCCCCTGGAGGAGGAGATGGCAACTCGCTCCAGTATTCTTGCCTGGACATGAATTCTTGCCAGTATTCCATGGACAGAAGAGCTTGGAGGACTACAGTCCATAGGGTCACAAAGAGTCAGACATGACTAAGCATGCATGCACATAGTCAAGCTAAATATATTTTCACTGATCTTTTGTTTTTTTCTTTTATATACAGTTTAAAAACTTATCCTAAACATGTGTGTTGTGATCTTCCTAATAAGGAGTAATACTAATCTTGCTGGTAAGTTTCTAAGTGGCTGCAACCCTATGCAAATCATTTCATCTCTCTGTGTTTCAGTTTCATTAACATTTAAAAAAAAAAGACCGGAAAATCCTTAGAGTCAGAACATAAGTGGTTGCCAGGGCCTGGAGGAGGCAGGAATAGAGACTGATTGCTCATGAAGGTAGATTTTTTGGAGAGTGTGATGGTGGTGGTGAGAATATTCTGAAATTAGATGGTGACCGTGGTTGTATAACTTTGAACAAAACACTGAATTGTATACTTTAAAAGGATGAATTTGTGGTGTGTGAATTGTATCTCAGTTAGAAAAAAACAAAACTTTAGGGGAGAAAAAGTGGCTGGGGAATTTAACGTGTCTCAGAAAAGACTGCTGTCTTCTCTGTCCTTCAGTGCGTGATGGTTTAGTTGCTAAGTCGTGTCTGATTCTTGCAACCGCATGGCCTATAGCCTGCCAGGCTCCTCTGTCTGTGGGATTCTCCAGGCAAGAATACTGGAGTGGGTTGCCATTTTCCTTCTCCAGAGGATCTTCCTGACCCAGGAATCAAATCTGGGTCTCCTGCATTGCAGGCAGATTCTTTACCGACTGAGCTATCAGGGAAGCCCCTCCGTGCATACTAGACTTTAAACCAGCCCAGCAGTATTTGTTGTTAATGCTTGAGTCATGCTGTAATTCAGCATAATTAAGGAAGTTAGATAAATCTGTGCACCTCCTAGCTTAGAATTAGGCTACAGGTAGAACTTAGTTTGTATTGGAGTTTTTTCCCTAAAAGTTCAGAAAAACCTCAGTCAATCCTTTTGAACAGGAAGTAGAGATTATTATAAAAAGTGAAATGAGTTCCAGACAGAGTATATAGCTGTCTGTGGCAGAACTGGAGATTAGAGAAGTCCTAACTCTGGTAGTCGGGTACTGCTTTTCCTTTTTTTGCCCAGCTCTATCATTTCTAGGCTGGCTGGGCAAGGATGTCTCCTGAGGGCCAGCAGTGTCCTCCACTGCCTGATCATCATTCTAACTCATTTATTTATACTTATCTGATCCTCTTTCAAAAAGGAATAGGAGGTATTCTACTTCTTTCTTTCTTCTTAATTTAGTTCTGCTGTTTGCCAGGTGCTATCCTATGCTTGGGTGTTCATACAGAAGTGTACAAAACAGATGTGCTTCTTACAATGGTACGAAGAATTAATGGTCCAGTGATAGACACAGATATTAACACATAAGCACAGATCATGTGCAGATACAACTTATGGTGAAGAAAAGGAACAGGGTTCTTTGAAGGATGATAACTGGGGCAATATACTTAAGTTTATGGGGGTCAAAGAACACTTCTCTGTGTGTTAGATTCAATTCAAGACCTGAAGGAGGAGCTAGCTGAGCAAAGACGAGAGGCAGAATTTGTTGTTTAGTCACTAAGTTGTGTCCAACTCTTCTGCGACCCTGTGGACTGTAGCCTGCCCTCTGTCCATAGGATTTCGCAGGCAAGAATACTGGAGTGGGTTGCCATTTCCTTCTCCAGGGAATCTTCCCAACCCAGCTATCAAACCGGCATCTCCTGCATTGGCAGGCAGACTCTTTACCGCTGAGCCACCAACGAAGCCTGGAGAGAGATTAGCATAAGCAAAAATTCCAAGTGGGAAAGAGCTTGTCCTTGATCAAGGAGATAAAAGAAGGCCCGGATGGGTAAAGCCTATAAACAATGGCTTTGGGAGGTGAAGAAAGCTTCAGGAGGTGTGGTTGCAGGGGAGGCAGAAACAGCTCACTGAGTCTTTGGAGGCTGCAGCGGGTTAAATGGCGACCCTCCCGAAGATGTGTCCCTGTCTTAATGCCTGGAACCCCTAAGTGTGACTCCATTGGAAAGAAAAGGTTTTTGCAGGATTTGAGCAGAGCTCCTCCTGAGCTATCTGGGTGGGCCCTAAATGAGACATACAGAGAGATAAGAGGAGAAGTCACAGGAAACCAGAGGCAGAAATTGCAATGATAGAGCCAGCAGCCAAGGAGATCCTGGAGGCACCAGAGTCTGGAAAAGGCAAGGAATGAAACCTCTAGAGCCTTTAGAGGGAGTGTGGTCCTGCCAGCATTCCCCCTGGATTTTGGACTTCCGGCCTCCAAACCTGTGAGAGAATCAATTTCTGTTGTTTTAAGGCTCCAAAGTTATGGTACTTGGTTACAGGAGCCGCAGGAAACTAAGACAGAAGCCATGTTTTAGGCTTTTGTTCTGAGAGTCGTGGAAATCTGTTGAAGGATTTTAAGGGAGAGAACGACACAATCTGATTCACACCTCAAAACAGTCACTCAAGTTTCTATGTGGATTGAACTACTGTGAGTAGAAAAATCAGTTAGGAGCCATTATAGTAATATCAGCAGATGGTGGTGATTCAAACTAAGATGGTGGTCTTCAAACTAGGGTTACTAGCATCTGAATGGTGTTTAAAGTCATGGAATAGACAAAGTCACCTGGGAAAAACAGAACAATGAGTGCCAATGGCCCGTTTCTGGGTGGCTCAGTGGCAGAGTCTGCCTGCCAGTGCAGGACTCGGTTAATTCCCTAGTCCAGGAAGATCCCCTGGAGAAGGAAATGGCAGCTCACCTCAGTATTCTTGTCTGGGAAATCCGACGGACAGAGGAGCCTGCCAGGTTATAGTCCATGGAGTCGCAAAGAGTCAGCCACGATTTAGCGACTGAGTATGCACACATGCAAAGATCTCCAGCCTTTGGGTGAGAAGGGGAAATAACAAAAGAATCCAAGAAGGAATGGTTAGAAGAATAGGAGGGAATGCCTCTATAGCAGGGTATTATGAAAGCCAAGGTGTAGATAGAGTAGAGTAAAAACGTTGAAAAGAGAGAATATGTTAGTCATTAGAGTGGGGGAGGGAATTATTGCAGAATTGAGCGCCACTGAGCAG
Organism: Bison bison bison; assembly: GCF_000754665.1. NCBI lineage: Eukaryota > Metazoa > Chordata > Mammalia > Artiodactyla > Bovidae > Bison > Bison bison. The sequence goes on along the minus strand of NW_011495084.1, from coordinate 10,946,568 downwards.
TGTAGACAGGTCCCTGTGAAGCGAGTAGTCTTGAATTTGTATTGTTCCTGGTCTTCCTTGGAGTGTGTCTAGCAATTCTGTCACAAATACAGTCTCAGAAAAGGCCAAGTGACTGAGATTTTGCCAGAGGAATTTGAAGGGAGGAAGACAAGTCAAAGGACTGAATGTATGTGCAAGAAAGGGTTTATAAACTGGGCAAGGAAAGAATTGAAGACTACAGATTGGATAGTGAAATGAAGATAGTGAAAGAGAGCCTCGGTGGAGAACGTAGGTCGGTGCATTGGAGTCCTGGATGAGATAGAAGCTGTGAACGAGCAAGCTATAAGGAAAGCGTGTCGTTAAGAATAGTGGGTTTCAGTCAGTAATCAGAGGAGTGTTGGCACTGCTTGTGGTAACATCCAGGGTGTGGCCACTGGAACAGGATGCTGAGGACACATGGAAGAAAAAGGCTTCAGAGAGGCCTGGTTGTCCCCTTCGTCAGAAATGGTCTTCACTACCTCACTCTGCTTGGCTGGTTCCTTTGTGTCCTTCATACCTCCGCTTAAAATGCCACTGCTCACTTCACCTGAATTAAGTATTCTGTGCCCATGAAAAATTCTCATATGACATCCTGCTTTTATCTTTCATGCCTCTTAACACAATTTAAATTGATACGTTAGCCTGCTTGTTGATTTGTTGCCCTCTTTTCTGCTTAAATTGAAGCTCCATGTTTAGAGATTTTTGCCTATTTTGTGACTCAGGACTCCCCCCACCCCAGCCACCCTGCCCTTACATGTGGTAGGGCTGAGATATCTGTTGAGTGAACTAATAATACCAAGACTTGGAACAGAGAGAAAGACTGTGACCTCAGGTAGGTGAAGTGTGAAAATGCTTGTCGCTTGGGAGGGTTTCAGGGAGCTTGATGTCCCCAAGCAGAGTCAATGTGTAAGTAGGTAAGTAGGAGGGGGGACTTTCAGAGAGGAGGATGTGTGTACAAGAGAGATCCTGTAAGTGCTATTTCTCTGGCCAGGTGGTAGCTTCGGGGAAGGAGAGCAAGTGTGGTACCAGGGTCAGCCCAGGGAGCATCTCGAGCGTCATCAGAGTGAGAGTGCAGTGTGATTGACGCAGTGGGGCTGAAGGCATGACTGGAGGAAACAGAACGGGAGGTGTGGTGGATTTATGTATATGCAGTAGCCTCTCAGAAGGCAGTGGGCTCTTGGGTTTCACAGGATGGGAGGCAATCAGAGGGGAGAGAATAGGAGCAGATGATAACTTGTGAATGTCATCCCTCTTTATGGAGGCGGAAACTGGAAGCTGAGTAAGTTAGCGGAAGCGGTGTAGCTGGTAAGCAGCAGAGCCTAGCTGAGTCCGATCTCCTGTCAGCTTCTGGAGCCACACTCTTTCCCCTTAGCTTAGTTTCCCAGAGGGCCGCACTCAAGTTTATACAAACATTAGATGAGTTTAAGAGCATTTTCATATGATGTGCACAATCTAAGCTGCATGTTAGAAGTTTCCAATTAAAATGATGTATTTTAGCATTGACGTTATCAGCCTTTCCTCTTTTTGTGTTCAGGGTTGCTCTGTCGTCGACTCATTCCCTGTTTAATCTCTGGGTTGTTTGTAGAATAAATGATGGTGTAGAACAATTTTATTTACCCCTTTTCTTACTGAATAGAGGCAGAATGAAACTGTGAATTTTTAAAGTTATTTTCCTGACAGTGAAACCATAATTGAAGTTTGCCAGAAATTCTTTTTCTCTTCTGGTTCTTAGTTGCTGAGTTGTGTCCGACTCTTTTGAGACCTCATGAACTCAAGCCCACCAGGCTCCTCTCTCCATGGAATTCTCCAGGCAAGAATACTGGAGCAGGTTGCCACTTCCCAGTCCAGGGTATATTCCTGACCCAGGGATCAAACCGTATCTCCTGCATCTGCAGGCACTTTTTCTACCCCTGAGCCCCCAGGGAAGCCTGTTATTCTGGTTCTTGATGGCAACCTGTGTAGCAGCTTTTATTGAAGCTTCTCCTCCTGTTACAGTTTTTAAATATTGCTCCCAAGTGCCAAAGTGACCTCAGGTGTGCACTGAGAGGCAGAAGTAGAGTGCCGTCTTTCTCAGATTTCCGTGTTCGTCAGAATTAACAGAGAAAGTGGTCAAAAGTCCAGGTTCCTGGGTTTCACTCTGGAGAATGTAGCTTACTAGAAACACACGTTTTTAACAGGGTCCCCAGGAATTCCAGCGGGGATAATACGTGAATCCCCAGGGCTTGGGTTCTTGGTTAAATGGATGTGGATGTGGAGTCTGGTTGTTGTTGTTTAGTCTCTAAGTTGTGTCCGACTCTTTTGAGACCCCAGTGGGTGGACTGTAGACCACCAGGCTCCTCTGTCCATGGAATTTCCAAGACAAGAATACTGGAGTGGTTTGTCCTTTCCTTTTCCAGGAGATCTTCTCACCCCAGGGATCAAACCCACGTCTCATGCATCAGCAGGCAGATTCTCTACCACCTAGCCACCAGGGAAGCCCTTGGAGTCTGATAGACCTGGGTTAAACTCTACTCCTTTCTATGTTTATGACCCTGGGCAAGTTACTTCACCTCACCAAGCCTTATTTCCTCATCCATAAAGGGATAATGATAGTCACCTACCTCCTTGTGAGGATTAAGTAAAAGAATGTTTACCAAGTTCTTAAAAGGATTTGGCCCTTAGTGACAACTCCTGAAAGGTTTGTGTTGTTAAGCTCCTCAGCCCTCATGGAGAGCTTGAATAAATTAAATTTCTCCACATTGTCATTACTAAAGATTATTTTTAAAGCAGCCACAGTTTCTATGAGACTCTGTTTACACTACTAACAGGCTAATTACTTCGTGTCAGCTAGCAGGAAAATTATTCCCTATTCATGGAAGAGGAATTTTGAGTTAGTGCCATCACTTAATAGTGCTTGGATTGGACAAGCTGATTCTGAAAGAATTCAGTTCAGTTCAGTCACTCAGTCATGTCCGACTCTTTGCGACCCCGTGAATCGAAGCACGCCAGGCCTCCCTGTCCATCACCAACTCCCGGAGTTCACTCAGACTCACGTCCATCGAGTCAGTGATGCCATCCAGCCATCTCATCCTCTGTCGTCCCCTTCTCCTCCTGCCCCCAATCCCTCCCAGTATCAGAGTTTTTTCCAGTGAGTCAACTCTTTGCATGAGGCGGCCAAAGTAGTGGAGTTTCAGCTTTAGCATCATTCCTTCCAAAGAACACCCAGGGCTGATCTTCAGAATGGACTGGTGGGATCTCTTTGCAGTCCAAGGGACTCTCAAGAGTCTTCTCCAACACCACAGTTCAAAAGCATCAATTCTTTGGCTCTCAGCTTTCTTCACAGTCCAACTCTCACATCCATACATGACCACTGGAAAAACCATAGCTTTGACTAGATGGATCTTTGTTGGCAAAGTAATGTCTCTGCTTTTGAATATGCTATCTAGTTTGGTCATAACTTTTCTTCCAAGGAGTAAGCATCTTAATTTCATGGCTGCAGTCACCATCTGCAGTGATTTTGGAGCCCCCCCCCAAAATAAAGTCTGACACTGTTTCCACTGTTTTCCCATCTATTTCCCATGAAGTGATGGGGTCGGATGCCATGATCTTCGTTTTCTGAATGTTGAGTTTTAAGCCAACTTTTTCACTCTCCTCTTTCACCTTCATCAAGAGGCTTTTTAGTTCCTCTTTACTTTCTGTCATAAGGGTGGTGTCATCTGCATATCTGAGGTTATTGGTATTTCTCCCAGCAAAGTTTATCTAGTTATGGTTAGAATATTGTCTTTGTATTGTGCAACCCTCTCTCTTACTTCTCTCTTGGTTTGTGGTGTGTTTGACTGGGGATTACATTTTATTTTTCTTGTCTTGAAAAAAAATATTTACAGTGAATTCCTCCTCTTAGATTTCCTTAGAAAATGTTCTTGTTTATATCTCTCTGAAGAAGGTGATCCAATGTTTTCTGTTGTAACCCCAAACCAATATGAACCTAGAAATGCAACAGAAAGTACAAAATCGTGGTGCCCTCAAACCAGAAAGCTGAGTTTCATCCTGGTAGGGGGTTTTAAAGCAGACATAATGAAGGTACAAAGTATATCAAGGAACTTCTGAAATAATTGAAAAATTCAAGAGTTTCTATATGGAGGTGATTGAGTTTTTCAGACCCTCTTGACTATGGAATGAAAAGGCCTGAGAGGAATATAATCCAAATTTTTTAAATTGTGAAGGATGCTAGATGGTGAACATGGGCCTGCTAAAATATGTACTTTTTGACCCATCAATAATTATTCAGGGAATTTATCACAGTGATATTTTGTACATATCAGAAATGACACATGTTCATTGCAGCGTTGTTTGTAAACAACCTAAATATGGTCACCTGGTTGAAAAACTTAAGACATAGGTACATCATAGAATGGCTTCCCTGGTGGTTCAGTGGTAAAGAATCTGTCTGCAATTCAGGAAATGTGGGTTCAGTCTCTGGGTTGGGAAGATCCCCTGGAGAAGGAAATGGCAACCCATTCCAGTATTCTTGCCTGGAGAATTCCATGGACAGAGGAGCCTGGCAGGCTACAGTTCACAGGGTCGCAGAATCAGACACAATTTAGCGACTAACCACCACCACCTTGAATACTATTCGGCTACGAAAAAGACTGAGGCCGACTTCTGCCTCCAGTCACGGTAGTTAACTAGGAACCAAACTTGCCCTCCAGCTGAAAGCAACTGTGAGATGAGACAGAATATGCAAGGCAGCTATTTTCGGATGTTGAGTGACAGGGAACGTAAACTGGTGATCCTTGCAAGAAGGAAACACAAGGTGAGCCCCTCCCGTTCGCACACGGCCTTGGCTTTCTCCCAGGGGCACTCTCCCTGCTGCCCACGGCAGGTAGAGCCGAGCAGAGTGAGCCTGGCTGAGCCAAGGCAGCAGAGGCCTTAATTCTGGCTGTGTCAGGGCCAAGCTGCTGAGTCAGGTGGGTGGCCTCAGATTTTGTGGGGCCTCTGCAGTTTTGGCTGAGCTGCACTTGAGAGGGTGTGAGGTCTAGAGGAGATCCCTTCCTGCCAGGCAGGAGGCGGAGGAGGATGAGGAAGAGGCTGGTGATCCCAGGGACCATGCCGGGTTGAACTCAACCAAGCTGTAGCTCAGGCAGAGGGGAGATCTTTCCCAGCACCTCAGCCGAGACACCAGGGAGGCCAGGCTGTAGGCATCAGGACCACATCTGAAATAAAGCATGTGCCCGAAAACTCAGTTCACAACTGAAGGAGTTTCACTCTAACAAAGCATAAAACCAAGTCTGACAAGATCAAAGGGAGTAAAACGTAAAACTGCACGTTGACTCTAGTTAGTAGAACTGCTTATGGCAGGGGTGTGGGTTAGTGATTCTGAAACTGTTTGCATGCTCTAGACTTGAACAAAAATATTGGAGTGTAATGTGAGCCAGTTTTTTTTTTTTTTTTTCTTTTTATTATGGGCAAGGAGAGTTATAAATGTTAGAAGACAGAGGGCTGAAATGTACTCTGTGCTGTTAGATTGAAATGGGAGTTACCAGTACATGAACACATGGTTCTTAATATCTTTATCTTGATTTCTGTATATGGATAGATACTGCTTTCCATTTATATCTTATTTCTTAGTTCCGAGATTCCTGTTTGTATCTCATCTCTTAGTTCTGTCAGCTGTCACAGCAGCTTGTGCATGTGTGCTAAGTCGCTTCAGTGGTGTCCGACTCTTTTCAGCCCTGTGGACTGTAGCCCTCCAGGCTCCTGTGTCCATGGGATTCTCCAGGCAAGAATACTGGACTGGGTTGGCATGTCCTCCTCCATGGGATCTTCCCAACCCAGGGATCAAACCCACGTCTCTTAAATCTCCTGTGTTGGCAGGCGGGTTCTTTACCCCTAGCGCCACCTGGTAAGCCCAGTAGCGATGAGCAAGCATAGTTGCCAGATCTTGGTTTCTAAGTTTGCCATTCTCTATGAAAAGGAATCAGAACTTCTTGGGGAAGAAAAGACCTGCACCAGGGCTGGAGCAGGGAAAGTACATCTTGCAATACCTTGTAATTACGGAAGTAAGGAGGCGTTCAAAGAATGATGGACACATATCAGAAGGACACAGAGGCGAGCTTTAAGGGGCTCTTCCTAGCCAAATCTGGAATGTATGAGAATCAGAATAAGTAATGATAAATCTGGACAATAGCCCATTGAGTAAAATAATCTGAGTCCATACTGATGTAAATGAGTAATTGAATAAGTAGATAGATGGAGAAAAAGAGAAGATTCTTCCTTAAAATAATAAATCAACAAATTAAATATTAGTTCATTAATTAAACATTAATTAGTAAATTAAAGAATAATGGGTTCAAAAATTATTGAAGGATGCTAAAATTAGTGGGTGACAGTTTATTGAGGAAGAGGATATTTACAGTTTAAACTATCTCCCCCACAAAATACTTATTAATTACAAAGGGGAAAAAACACTGACTTTACAAGGCAAAAATTACCTACACCAAATGATGAAAGTTAATCTCACCAATATTGGGACAAACAGATATCAAATGTATCCTAATACAATGCACTGATAAGGGCACAGCATAACTTTTTGTGGCATTCTTGTCAAAATGTATGTATCCTAAATCTAATGACAAGGAAACATCAGCAAAAAGAAACTCAAAAAAAAAAAAAAAAAAGACCAGATTTGTGATTACCAGAGGCAGTGGTAGGAGAAGGAGGAATTGGATGAAAGTGGTCAAAAGATACAAACCTCCAGCTGTAAGAGACGTACTACTAGCGGGGTAGAAGTGTAATTAACACTGCTGTACATTATATGTGGGCTTCCCAAGTGGCGCAGTGGTAACGAGTCCACCTGCCCGTGTGGGAGAAGCAGGTTCAATCCCTGAATTGGAAAGATCCCCTGGAGGAGGAAATGGCAACCCACCCCAGTATTCTTGCTGAGAAAATCCCATGGACAGAAGAGCCTGATGGACTATAGTGCATAGGGTCACAAAGATACGGACATGACTGAGCAACTGATCAAAACAGAGCAACCAACTGACTTTATATATAAAAGTTAAGAGTAAATCCTAAAAGTTCTCATCATGGGGAAAAATCTTTTCTTCCCTATTCCTTTGCTGTATCTATATGAGATGATGGGTGTTCACTAAACTTATTGTGGTAATCATTTGAGGCATGTAAGTCAAATCATTATGCTGTACACCTTAAATTTATACAGTATAGTATGTCAGTTATGTCTCAATAAAACTGGAGGAAAAAATTATAAATAATCTAGACAAAAATGTGACTAGACACCCATATTTGTTTAAGCACATAGGAGGATACTCAAGAAAATGAGTATCTTCTCTCCTCTATGCTTAAACAAATATGTTAAATATGCCTCCCGGAAGGGGAACCAGGTGGCCAAGGGCTGGAGGGAAATTCAGTAAATACTCCTGTAATATTGGAATTCTGTATCATACACACTTGCACAACAGAATAGATATAGGAATTTAACAACAAATGTAAAAAAACCAGAGGCAATACCATAGTTTCCAGAAAAGGTATTTCTTACAAAGCAAGCCTCTAATTAACCGTAGTTGATTTTGGTTAAATCAGTGAGAGCGCTTGGGTTGATTAAAGAAAGTCATTGCTATTCAACACAACTGATGCCCTTTTGGACATTATGGAGAGCAAACCATTAGTATATTCTTTGTTGTCAGCTCCAGGTGAATGTGGACTCTGTTCTTTCTTTTGTCCTAATGAGGATTTCTTGAAACAATGGACTACTGTTATAGAATAGAATTTAAAGATTTTTTTTTTAGTGGCTAGACTTATTAAACTTTTAGCTTCCTCCCTCTGATAGTTAATCTCAAACAGATGGTGCTTAGGTACAAGCTTTGACATTTTAAATGATGGGGGTAATGTTTATAGAGGGTGTGGTTTGCTGGAAATGTATGAACGCAGATTCCAAGTTGACACAGTACAGCACGGATACCAATAATCAAATATCTTTTATTATGATGGTGTTAGCGTTTGGTGGGTCACGGTTAAGGAACTAAGGAGGGAAATTCAGTGTCGCTTTTCATAGTTTCCAAGAAGAATGCATTCATGAGCGATTTGTAGATTGTTAGTCCTTTTTCTGTTTTCTTGAAAATTGGAAGACAATGTAGCATGTGTGCTGAGCCACAGAGTTTTAAGTGGGACATCTCTGCTGCTAGTGTTTCATCATTAATAGGGCTCGAAACTGCCACCTGGCTCTCAGGATTAACTGTCCACATCCTTTAAACTAAGCGTTCATCCTGCTTTCTGTCACTTCTCTTTAGCAGGCCTCATGCTGATAACAGCAAGTATTGCTGTAATACAGGTAAGTAGCCATCAACTCTAAAGCTAACAATTTTTGAGCATCCACTCTGGTTAAGGGTAAGGGTTTCCATAGTGGCTCAGACAGTAAAGAATCTGCCTGCAATGCAGGAGACCCAGGTTCAATCCCTGAGTCGGGAAGATCCCCTGGAGAAGGGAATGGCTACCCACTCCAATATTCTGGCCTAGAGAAATCCCATGGACAGAGGAGCATGGTGGGCTGCCGTCCATGGGATCACAGAGTTGGACACGACTGAGCAGCTAACACTAACTCTAATGTTAAAGTGCCCTTTTCCTTTTCTGAGGAAATATGTAAAAGCTCAATTCCTGTGTCACCATGTTGGTTGTGTCATATTCTGTGTCTCTGGCTCTGTGTCTCTCCCACCCCCACCACCAGCCCCAATTAATTGTCACTTCACATTGATCCTATAATAACATTTTTTCCTGGTCCTTGCCATATTGAATATTAGGGACCCTATAAGCTTCAGTGAGTTCGTGGGTCAGTTGTGTGTCTTAACTCTCTCTACTGCCTCCCTCCCATTTTGTCCTCAACCCACACCGTTCCAGCTTTGATCCCACCACTCCACTGAAACAATTCTGCTGCCAAACCAGCCTTTGATCCTCGGGCCTACAGCTGGCTTCTTGGGCAGTTGACCTGTGGGGTCACGTAAGTCCCACATTTAGTTTAAGGCCCTACCATCCTGGTCTTGACATTTTCACTGATTTCCTACAAGAGACCCCACGTTTATATCTTATACTGAATCCCAAATGTAGCTGGTCGTGTTCAGGCCTGATCTTACCAAGTCTCTTTGAAGCCTTTGACAGCAGCTCTGTCACCCTCTGTGAGTACACACTCTGTTCCTGGACACCGCAGTCTCCTGGCCCTTTCTACTCCACTAATGGCTCCTTCCTTTCACTTCCTTCTCTCCAGGTCAAGTGCCTTCATCCGCTTCTGTATCTAGACTTACTGCTTGAGTGACCCCATCCAATTTCCAGTCTTTAATGTATTATCCACACTGCCACTGCTGACAGTAGCAAAAACTAAAACTACCATAATGATAGCTACAGCTGAGTGTTTTCTGTGTGCCAGGCTTGGCTTATGAGTATTGTTTCACTTAATACCTTAATTGCCTTAATCTCATTAAATATCTCTAGCATTCACCTGGGTGCCCAGGCCAGCAGCCAGGCACCTTTGTTTTCTTTTCTGCCTTTCCCCCTCACATCTAGTGCGTTTGCAAACCTTGTGGACTCTGTCTTTACAATATACCTTGGTTTTGACTACTTCTCCTGTTTCCACACCCTTCAGCCTGGTCCAGACCACCTCCTTCTGGCTGGACTATTGCAACAGCCTCCAAACTGATTTCCTTTTTCCCTCTGTATGCACTCCAAACAACAGCCAGACTGAGATTTTTTTTGTTTGTTTTGTCTAAACATTTTTTTGAAGTATAAGATATGTACCAACTTTGAACAGCTTGCTGAATCTCCACAATGTGACTTGCCTGTTTTGCCAGTACCCTTGATCTCCTTTCTAGCCACTGTCCTCCCTGCCTGCCACCCACATAATCTCTATGCTGACTTCTAACTCCTTAGATCAGTTTTGCTTCTTGAACTTCATGAGTGCATTTTAATTACACAGGTACACAGTATGTATATACCACAATTTGTGTATCCGTTTTATTTCGATGGGCAATTGGGTTTCTAGTTTTGGTCTTCTTTGAGTAGTAGTTCCAATAAACATCACTGTATATATCTTCTGCTGAACATGTGTAAGAATTTCTGACCCATACCTCCACAGGAGACACTGAAACACTCAAAGGCAGGTCTGACTCAGTCTCTGATCACATGGAGCACAGCCGTATCTAACTCAATGAAACTATGAGCTATGCCATATAGGACCACCCAAGAAGGACAGGTCATGGTGGAGAGTTCTGACAAAACACCATCCCCTGGAGAAGGGAATGGCAAAGCACTTCAGTATTCTTGCCTTGAGAACCCCATGAACAGTATGAAAAGGCAAAAAGATAGGACACTGAAAGATGAACCCCCCAGGTCAGTAGGTGCCCAATATGCTACTGGAGATCAGTGGAGAAATAACTCCAGAAAGAATGAAGAGACGGAGCCAAAGCAAAAACACCACCCAGTTGTGGATGTGACTGGTAATGGAAGTAAAGTCTGATGCTGTAGAGAACAATACTGCATCAGAACCTGGAAGGTTAGGTTCATGCATCACGGTAAATTGGAAGTGGTCAAACAGGAGATGCTAAGAGTGAACATCGACATTCTAGGAATCAGTGAACTAAAATGGACTGGAGTGGGTGAATTTAACTCAGATGACCATTATATCTACTACTGTGGGCAAGAATCCCTTAGAAGAAATGGAGTAGCCCTCATAGTTAACAAAAGAGTCTGAAATGCAGTACTTGGATGCAATCTCAAAAATAACAAAATGATCTCTGTTCATTTCCAAGGTAAACCATTCAATATCACAGTAATCCAAGTCTATGCCCCAACCAGTAATACTAAAGATGCTGAAGTTGAATGGTTCTATGAAGATATACAAGACCTTCTAGAACTAACACCCCAAAAAAGATGTCCTTTTCATTATAGGGAACTGGAATGCAAAAGCAGGAAGTCAAGAGATACCTGGAGTAACAGGCAAATTTGGCCTTAGAGTACAGAATGAAGCAGGGCAAAGGCTAACACAGTTTTGTCAAGAGAATACACTGGTCATAGCAAACACCTTCTTCCAACAACACAAGAGAAGACTCTACACATGGACATCACCAGATGGTCAATACCAAAAACAGATTGATTATATTCTTTGCAGCTGAAGATGGAGAAGCTGTATATAGTCAGCAAAAACAAGACTGGGAGTTTACTGTGGCTCAGATCATGAACTCCTTATTGCCAAATTCAGACTTAAATTGAAGAAAGTAGAAAAAACCACTAGACCATTCAGGGATGACCTAAATCAAATCCCTTACGATTATACAATGGAAATGACAAATAGATTCAAGGGATTGGATCTGATACAGTGCCTCAAGAACTATAGATGGAAGTTTGTGACATTGTACAGGAGGCAGTGATCAAGACCATCCCCAAGAAAAAGAAACACAAAAAGGCAAAATGGTTGTCTGAGGAGGCCTTACAAATAGCTGAGAAAAGGAGAGAAGCTAAAGGCAAAGGAGAAAAGGAAAGATATACCCATTTGAATGCAGAATTCCAAAGACTAGCAAGGAGAGTTAAGAAAGCCTTCCTCAGTGATCAGTGCAAAGAACTAGAGGAAAACAATAGAATGAGAAAGACTAGAGATCTCTTCAAGAAAATTAGAGATACCAAGGGAACATTTCATGCAAAGATGGGCTCAATAAAGGACAGAAATGGTATGGACCTAACAGAAGCAGAAGATATTAAGAAGAGGTGGCAAGAATACACGGAAGAACTATACAAAAAAGATCTTCATGACCCAGATAACCACAATTGTGTGATCACTCAGCTAAAGCTAGACATTCTGGAATGCAAAGTCAAGTGGGCCTTAGGAAGTATCACTATGAGCAAAGCTAGTGGAGGTGATGGAATTCCAGTTGAGCTATTTCAAATCCTGAAAGATGATGCTGAGAAAGTGCTGCACTCAATATGCCAGCAAATTTGGAAAACAGCAGTGGCCACAGGACTGGAAAAGGTCAGTTTTCATTCCAATCCCAAAGAAAGGCAATGCCAAAGAATGTTCAAACTACTGCACAGTTGCACTTATCTCACACATTAGCAAAGTAATGCTTAAAATTCTCCAAGTGAGGCTTCAACAGTACATGAGCTGAGAACTTCCAGATGTTCAAGCTGGTTTTAAAAAAGCCAGAGGAACCAGACATCAAATTGCCAACATCCGTTGGATCATCGAAAAAACAAGAGAGTTCCAGAAAAATTTCTGCTTTATTGACTATGCCAAAACCTTTGACTGTGTGGATCACAGCAAACTGTGGAAAATCCTTAAAGAGATGGGAATACCAGACCACCTTACCTGCCTCCTGAGAAATCTGTATACAGGGCAAGAAGCATCAGTTAGAATTGGACATGGAACAACCGACTGGTTCCAAATAGGGAAAGGAGTATGTCACGGCTGTATGTTGTCACCCTGCCTATCTAATTTACAGGCAGAATACATCATGAGTAGCGCTGGGCTGGATGAAGCACAAACTGGAATCAAGATTGCTGGGAGAAATATCAATAACCTCAGATATGCAGATGACACCACCCTTACAGCAGAAAGCAAAGAAGAACTAAAGAGCCTCTTGATGAAAGTGAAAGAGAGTGAAAAAGCTGGCTTAAAGCTCAACATTCAGAAAACGAAGATCATGGCATCTGGTCCCATCACATGGCAAATAGATGGGGAAACAATGGAAACAGTGAGAAACTTTAATTTCTTGGGCTCCAAAATCACTGCAGATGGTGACTGCAGCCATGAAATTAAAAGAAGCTTGCTCCTTGGAAGAAAAGTTATGACCAACCTAGACAGCATAATAAAAAACAGAGACATTACTTTGTGATAACAGTCCGTCTAGTCAAAGCTATGGTTTTTCCCAGTAGTCATGTATGGATGTGAGAATTGGATTATAAAGAAAGCTGAGCACCAAAGAATTGATGATTTTGAATTGTGGTGTTGTAGAGGACTCTTGGGAGTCCCTTGGACTGCAGGAGAGCCAATCGGTCAATCCTGGAAGAAATCAGTCCTGAATATTCATTAAAAGGACTGATGCTGAAATTGAAGCTCCTATACTTTGGCCACCTGATGTGAAGAACTGACTCATTAGAAAAACCCTGATGCTGAGGGCAGGAGAAGTGGGCAGCCTAGGATGAGACGCTTGGATAGCATCACCAACTCTATGGGCATCAGTTTGAATAAACTCCGGGAGTTGGTGATAGACAGGGAAGCCTGATGATCTGCAGGCCATGGGGTCGCAAAAAGTCGGACACGACTGAGCGACTGAACTGAACTGATGTCTTCTATTGTAGCCATTCTAATGAGAGTGTAGTAATATCTCATTGTCGTTTTAATTTGTACTTCGCTGGTGACTAATGGATTTGAGCACCTTTTTATACATTTATTAGCCATTTGTATATCTTCCCTTATGAAGTGCCTATTTAAGCCCTTTGCCTATTTGCCTACTGTGTTTTCTTGACTTTCCTTATTGACTTGTAAGGTTCTTTATATATTCTTTGTTATATGTTGGATAACTGTATTGTGAACATCTTTTTCCTCTCTGTGGCTTGCCATTTTATTCTCTTAGTGGTGTCTTTCAGTGAATAAAATTTCTTAATTTTAGTGTAGTATAAATTATCATTCTTTTAGTATTTTAGTAATTTTCAGGTGTTATTTAAATAGTCATGCCTACCCCAGTGGCCATGAATATATTCCCCTAAGGGGAAACAGTGTCAGAGTTTATTTTTCTGGGCTCCAAAATCATTGCAGATGGTGACTGCAGACATGAAATGAAAAGACGCTTACTCCTTGGAAGGAAAGTTATGACCAAACTAGACAGCATATTGAAAAGCAGAGACATTACTTTGCCAACAAAGGTCCACCTAGTCAGGCTATGGTTTTTCCAGTGGTCATGTATGGATGTGAGAGTTGGACTGTGAAGACAGCTGAGCGCCGAAGAGTTGACACTTTTGAACTGTGGTGCTGGAGAAGACTCTTGAGAGTCCCTTGGACTGCAAAGAGATCCCACCAGTCCATTCTGAAGGAGATCAGCCCTGGGATTTCTTTGGAAGGAATGATGCTAAAGCTGAAACTCCAGTACTTTGACCACCTCATGTGAAGAGTTGACTCATTGGAAGAGACTCTGATGCTGGGAGGGATTGGGGGCAGGAGGAAAAGGGGACGACAGAGGATGAGATGGCTGGATGGCATCACCAACTCGATGAACGTGAGTTTGAGTGAACTCCGGGAGTTGGTGATAGACAGGGAGGCCTGGCGTGCTGGGATTCATGGGGTCGCAAAGAGTTGGACACGACTGAGTGACTGAACTGAACTGAACTGAAGTTCTCTTCTAAATGCTTATTGTTCTACCTATCGCATTTAGATCTGTAATCCATATGGAATTATTTTTATGTATAGTATAAAATATAGGAGACATTGTCTTTCTCATTGTGAATACCCAGTTGACCCACCATTATTGTTGGCTAGCCCATCCTTTTCTCACTGTCAAAATGGCAGTTTTCTTAAATCACAAGATGCCCCTGTTCAGAATCCTTCAGTGGCTTAGAACTAAACACACACCACTCACGTGGCTCCTTGCTGGCATCTGCTTCCTTCTGGGCTTCCATCCCTGGTTGTCTTTTTCTCCCTGTCCCGGCGGACATGCTGGCCTCCTTGCTGTTTCTTAGGCTGCCAAGTTTATTGCTGTCTTGGGCCCTTACAGGTGGAGTCCTTCTGCCTGGAGTGCTCTTTCTTCATGTCTTAGCCTGAATCACTCCTCATTTCACTCAAGTCTCTGCTCAAATGGGGATGTCCTTTCCTTAAACAGAACCACTCACCACTCATAACATTAAGAATGGGGAAAAGGTATAAGCTTCCATTATAAGTACAAGAGACGTGATGTATAACATTAATTAACACTGCTGTAATGCTATATATGAAAATTGCTGAGAGAGTAAGTCCTAAGAGTTCTTATCACAAGGGAAAATTTTTTCTATTTCTTTAATAAGAATTGTGAGATGATAGATGTTTGCTAAATCTATTGCAATAATCATTTTATGATGTATATCTCATAACTGGAAGAAGAAAAGAATAAATAATATATAAAAGTCCTCTGAATATGTATGACATTACTGATGAGCTATCTCCTACTCTATTGTAGTTCCAAGAAATTGTGTCTTATTCCCTTTTGTAGCTCTTGTTTGTAGTATAATACCTTAGAACTCGAGTCCTAAATATAACACATATGATAATTCATTGTTTTCCCTGTTTTTTCACATTAGCCGCAAATAATTTGAACCTGATTTATTTAATAATTTGATGAATTGTGATGGAACATCAGTTTTCGTACTTTAAGAAAAAAAGGGGGCATAGTATGCAGCTTATAAACTCACTTTAACTGTTTTACGTGGAAACAATGCATAGACCAAGTTCAAATGAATTTTATCTGTGGCTAAAGAACTTAGAAGCTTTTCAGAGCTTCAGAGACTTTTTCTCTTCTAACAATAATACTAATTGTGTTTCAAGGTATTTTTCCCTAAACATTCTATAATATAAACTTAATGATTCTCACTGGCCTGGTTTCTCTCCCTGGGGCTATTTTGGGGGTACAGGCATATATAATGGGCTTCCCTGGTGGCTCAGTTGGTAAAGAATCCGCCTGCAATGCAGGAGACCTGGGTTAAATTCCTGAGTTGGGAAGATTCCCCTGGAGAAGGGAATGGCTACCCATTCTAGTATTCTGCACTGGAGAATTCCATGGATTATATAGTCCATGGAGTCACAAACAGTCAGATATGACTGAGCAACTTTCACTTCACTTCACTTCAATGCATATATAACATTTGGTTTTGTGGCAAGAGTTAGATCTGTCTTTCATTTGTTTACTTCTTGATCAAAGGCATTTATTTCCACTATTGATTCCATTTGTCTTTCTTTTCTTAAAGCCTTAAGGTGATGTCTGAAACACATGATTCTTTTATTAATTGTAGGATGTCATAACAGCACAAAGTGGGTTTTAAGCCTACCTTATCTAGCTATAAAAGACATTACTGGTCAGTTAACAAAACTGGAAAACATTTTGTCGTTTAAAGTACTGTCACTGATAAATTTTGTGAAGTTGATTGCAGTGTTATTGGTATGTAGAAGAATAGCTTTATTCTTGGAAATATGCACTTAAGTATTTAGGAATAAAGGTACCATGGTGTTGAATTTACTTACCCCAAAATGGCTTAAGAAAAAAATTGTGTGTGTGTGTGTGTGCGCACACGTGCATGCACATGCATGCTTGTGTTCAGAAAAAGAGAGAGTGGGCCCACAAGCAAATTATAAACCAAAAGGGGCAAAATAGTAACAACAGGTGGATCTGGTAAAAAGTATATTAATGTTCGTTATACTGTTAATATAACTGTTCTGCAACTGTGAAATTATCTCTATATGAACAGTTGAAAAAAATCATCTCTTCCAGCCCTCTCAGGAGAAGCATGCAGTGCTTATGACACAGAGATGAAGTTACTTTCCCAGTCACCCTGAAAGAGAGAGAACTGACCCCCAGTCCTGTGTCTCTGTTGTACTGAGCTGCCTTTTTTTAGTAGTCATTGAGTCCTAACCAAATACAGGGGCCACTAATCCTGCTGTACGGCTACATAGGACACAGCCATGCTTGCAGATTAGTGATGTGGCTTTGGGTTTCTTGTTAAAATATTTTGCCATTACCTGGTCTGTCGTGCCACCTCCAGCCTCTCTGTTACCTGGACGTCTTGTTATTAGATACCCTGCCCATTGTAATGAGACATGCCTATGTTTGCATTTTAACACACAGTGGTTTTGTTCTTCTATTTCTTAATAGCTACCGGCTCTTGGGATACATTTCTCATGCTGTGGAGTCTCAGGCCTCAAGCTAGAGCTTTCAGATACGTGGGTCACAAAGACGTTATCACCAGCGTGCAGTTTTCTCCACTTGGAAACTTACTGGCATCAGCATCACGAGACAGGACCATTAGACTCTGGATCCCTGATAAGTAAGAGAAGAGCAGCTGCTATGCTGTGGGTTTAGAAATGTAAAAGATAACTGGGGTTGAACTGTGCATTGTGTCCCTCTTGGGTTGCCTAACCCCCCAGTTACCTGTACATCTTTAGTCTAAGTCACAAACGAGGCGTACTGGCCTGGTAAAATTATTTCATACCATTTTTTCCTCATCTTGAACTCATAATTGTGTCTTCTATTTGAAAATTATTTCTAACCATGGGAATATGCTTAATAATGTCTTAAGTGTTTTTGTGGAAAAGGCGGTTGGGGGGGTGATGGTTATCAATCCCTTTATCAGTCTCATGTAAGCTTTAGATCATCTCCCCAGAGAGATACACATCGGACTGCCTAACCAAGATTTTACAGTTTATGGTGACTCAGATGATAAAGAATCTGCCTGCAATACAGGAGACCCAGGTTCGATCCCTGGGTTGGGAAGATCCCCTGGAGCAGGGAATGGCTACCCACTCCAGTATTCTTGCCTGGAGAGTTCTATGGACAGGCGAGCCTGGTGGGCTGCAGTCCACAGGGTTGTAAAGAGTCTGACATGACGGAGCAATTAACACTTTGGCTTTCAACCTACTACCTTTTCAAACCCTAGCTGATAGTCCATCTATTTTAAGCAGTTATTGAGCCTTGATTATTTTAAGTTTTTAAACTCTTAATTATATACATTTCAAACATATCTGAAAGTAGAATAGATAGCGTGACAGCTCCCCACCATAACCATCCACCGGGTTCAGTGGTTCTTCAGTGTTCCATCAGTCTTGTTTCATCCGTCCTCCACCCCCTTGTTTTCTGGGATATGTACACATCAGATCACTTCTCTTCAGATAATAAGAAATGTTTTCCTTCACTCTGTGGGGGCAGGATTTGATCTGTGGTTTGTGCCTGAATGGGCCCAGGCACTCCCCAATAAATGAAAGTTCCTGAAGCATTTCCCTGCCAGTGGGCACTTTTTTTCCCTGCCACTGCCTAAAGGAAACCAAATGGAGAAATCTGAAGATTATCTTCAGGCAGGAAACACTACTGAGGAGAAGTGACGTGTTGACATGTTCTGACACTACGGATAGCAGTGTAAGAGGGAGTTGTGAGGAAGAGAGACTGGCTCAGGGTCTAAAAGCGAAAGCATTTTTAAAAGCCTTGACTTTGAGAATTTTGGACTAGTGGTTTGCTGTTTCCAGCACAGCCTCCGTCTCCAATTGCTATTTTGGGGAA
This sequence comes from Bison bison bison, assembly GCF_000754665.1. Taxonomy (NCBI): domain Eukaryota; kingdom Metazoa; phylum Chordata; class Mammalia; order Artiodactyla; family Bovidae; genus Bison; species Bison bison. Next base: position 10,928,287 of record NW_011495084.1, on the reverse strand, counting down.
AGCTCTGTGAGTAAGGCACTGGGTAGGTGAGCTAAAAGCACACGGATCATTCATTTTCACTGCCTGATCTAAGCACCACAATTAGGCTTGTGTAGACACGTCTAGTTCCTCTTCCTAAATCATATCTCAGCAGGCCAGGGCGATAGTGGATCATGGCAATGAGAAGGAAACTGATGAACCAGTTATCTGTTGCTGCATAACAGTCCCCAAACTTAGTAGCTTAAGACAGTAACTATTATTTCTCCCAGTTTTCGGGGCTGTCTGGACGATTTATCCCACTGCCCTGTTAATGTGGGCCGTTGGCTTCATTACACTGGCAGCTGGGCTGGCAGGTCCAGTGCCTCCCTCAGATGCCGGTGGCCTTGGTGTTGGCTATTGGCTGGGCACCTTTGTCCTCCACATGCCCTTTCTGCAGCAGCATAAAAGGACTTCCTTGCAGCATGGCAGCTGTAGGACAATCTAGGATAATCAAAGCCGAAGCTGCTAGACTTCTTAAAGGCTGGGCCTGGAACCTGCCCATTGTGCCTTCTGCCACATCCTGTCGGTCAGTTGGTCACAACAGTAGCCTGACTGCAACTTGAGATTTGAAGGAGGAGAAATTGGTGGATTCTGCCGCTGGTGGGGAAGAGTGGTGTGTGTGCCTGGCAGAGAGGGGAGCTGTGGGCAGCCAGGTGAGCAGACGGACACCTCAGCTGGTGATCAGAAGTCTGAAAAAGGCTAGCAGGAGCGAGCTGGGAGGCAGGTGTGGCTGGCGTTAGTCACAGTGGGCAGTCAAGAAAATTCGGGCAGAAAGGGCAGGTACTTGTGTGGGAGGTGGACAGACTCTGTTAAGACTGGAGAGGAGCTAGAAATCAGCCAAGCACCAGCACAACAAGCACTGGGCACTCCTGTCTCGGGGTCTTACGTGCTTCCTGTTGGAACGGGGTCTGGATTCATCAGCTGGGCCTGCCTATTGCCAAGAACTATTGTCATGGACTCCTTATTGCCAAATTCAGGCTTAAATTGAAGAAAGTAGGGAAAACCTGAAAAGACCATTCAGGTATGACCTAAATCAAATTCCTTATGATTATGCAGTGGAAGTGAGAAATAAATTTAAGGGACTAGATCTGATAGATAGAGTGCCTGATGAACTATGGACGGAGGTTCGTGACATTGTACAGGAGACAGGGATCAAGACCATCCTCAACATAAAGAAATGCAAAAAAGCAAAATGGCTGTCTGAGGAGGCCTTACAAATAGCTGTGAAAAGAAGAGAAGTGAAAAGCAAAGGAGAAAAGGAAACATAAGCATCTGAATGCAGAGTTCCAAAGAATAGCAAGAAGAGATAAGAAAGCCTTCCTCAGCGATCAGTGCAAATAAATAGAGGAAAACAACAGAATGAGAAAAGACTAGAGATCTCTTCCAGAAAATTAGAGATACCAAGGGAACATTTCCTGCAAAGATGGGCTCAATAAAGGACAGAAATGGTATGGACCTAACAGAAGCAGAAGATGTTAAGAAGAGGTGGCAAGAATACCAGAAGAACTGTACAAAAAAGATCTTCATGACCCAGATAATCACGATGGTGTGATCACTCACCTAGAGCCAGACATCCTGGAATGTGAAGTCAAGTGGGCCTTAGGAAGCATCACTATGAACAAAGCTAGTGGAGGTGATGGAATTCCAGTTGAGCTATTTCAAATCCTGGAAGATGATGCTGCGAAAGTGCTGCAGTCAATATGCCAGCAAATGTGGAAAACTCAACAGTGGCCACAGGACTGGAAAAGGTCAGTTTTCATTCCAATCCCAAAGAAAGGCAATGCCAGAGAATGTTCGAACTACTGCACAATTGCACTCATCTCACACGCTAGTAAAGTAATGCTCAAAATTCTCCAAGCCAGACTTCAGCAATATGTGAACAGTGAACTTCCAGATGTTCAAGCTGGTTTTAGAAAAGGCAGAGGAACCAGAGATCAAATTGCCAACATTTGCTGGATCATGGAAAAAGCAAGAGAGTTCCAGAAAAACATCTATTTCTGCTTTATTAACTATGCCAAAGCCTTTGACTGTGTGGATCACAATAAACTGTGGAAAATTCTTAAAGAGCTGGGAATACCAGACCACCTGACCTGCTTCTTGAGAAACCTACATGCAGGTCAGGAAGCAACAGTTAGAACTGGACATGGAACAAGACTGGTTCCAGATAGGAAAAGGAGTAAGTCAAGGCTGTATCTTGTCACCCTGTTTATTTAACTTCTATGCAGAGTAGTACATCATGAGAAACGCTGGGCTGGAAGAAGCACAAACTGGAATCAAGATTGCTAGGAGAAATATCAATAACCTCAGATATGCAGATAACACGACCCTTCTGGCAGAAAGCGAAGAGGAACTAAAGAGCCTCTTGATGAAAGTGAAAGAGGAGAGTGAAAAAGTTGGCTTAAAGCTCAACATTCAGAAAACAAAGATCATGGCATCTGCCCCATCATTTCATGGGAAATAGATGGGGAAACAGTGGAAACAGTGTCAGACTTTATTTTGGGGGGCTCCAAAATATCAGTGCAGATGGTGATTGCAGCCATGAAATTAAAAGATGCTTACTCCTTGGAAGGACAGTTATGACCGACCTAGACAGCATATTAAAAAGCGGAGATATTCCTTTGCTAGCAAATGTCTATCTAGTCAAGGCTATGGTTTTTCCAGTGGTCATGTATGGATGTGAGAGTTGGACTGTGAAGAAAGCTGAGAGCCAAAGAATTGATGCTTTTGAACTGTGGTGTTGGAGAAGACTCTTGAGAGTCCCTTGGACTGCAAGGAGATCCAACCAGTCCATTCTGAAGGAGATCAGCCCTGGGTGTTCTTTGGAAGGACTGATGCTAAAGCTGAAACTCCAATACTTTGGCCACCTCATGCGAAGAGTTGACTCATTG
>NW_011495084.1:10916207-10925281 GCF_000754665.1 Bison bison bison | reverse complement strand
AGCCCTGGGTGTTCTTTGGAAGGACTGATGCTAAAGCTGAAACTCCAGTACTTTGGCCACCTCATGCGAAGAGTTGACTCATTGGAAAAGACTCTGATGCTGGGAGGGATTGGGGGCAGGAGGAGAAGGGGACGACAGAGGATGAGATGGCTGGATGGCATCACCAATTTGATGGACCTGAGTTTGGGTGAACTCCGGGAGTTGGTGATGGACAGGGAGACCTGTGTGCTGTGATTCATGGGGTCGCAAAGAGTCAGACACGATTGAGCAACTGAACTGAACTGAACTGTACTGATTGTGAAGAGGAGGAGCTGTTACAAAGAAGGCAGACGGGATAGACATTCTGCAGTGTGGAGGGCCCAATAAAGATCAAGGCAGATTTGATGATACTGACTACCCTTGGCTTCCTGGTCACATTAGATGCCAAGTCTTTACTTTGTTTACTCTAGGCCTTATGCTGAAAATCAGCCCATGCTGCCTCCTGACTTCTACTCATAGAACATTCCCTTGAAACCTCACTGGACTAGTCCCTGAATGTTCCCTCCTGTATTATTTTCATTATTCGTGGTGAAATACCACATATCAGGTGATGGAGATTTATGACAGAGTCGCCTCTGCCTTCTACAGACCACTGGAAGGGAAAGCCAGGATGGATCTAAGAATCATTTAAGTTTCAACTCTTCCCAGCAGAATTCAGCAAAGCATATTGAGCTCTTTTCACGTGCCTGATATTGTGCTAGATGGTGGTCTTTTAGAGATAAGTAAGTCATGATTCCTGTCCTCAGAAAAATTACTGCCTAATAGAGAAGCAGGTCTATTTTATAACAAAAATTACTGTATAATAAGCAAAATAGACACAGCAGATAGAGAACAAGTAAGCCTATCCGGGTTGGTGAAAGGCAGGGTAGGAGGAAGCAGTCAGGCTAAGAAAGCAGCAAGTACAAAGCCAGAGAAGTATCTGAGGCAGTGTGGTTGTCTTAAGGGTACAAAGGTCAGTGCAGTGGCAGGAGGTCTTGCCAAAGAGCCTGGGCATTGTACTTTTTCTTGGCGAGCAGCCTATGACACATTTACACTGGGATTTACATGCTTAGAATCACACATTTAGCAAGTGTATAAACACAGTGTGTAGGTGACTGGAGGGGGATAAAAGATTAGAGCGGGGAGACCAGTTAAGAGGCTTTTGCAGTAATCTAGGTGAAGGATACAGAGGGTGTGTATATCTACCTTAATACGAGCACAGCTGGGATGCAAAGAAGAGAAGGGATTCAGAAGATACTTAGGAGGCGATGACGATCTCACTGGCACTAAATAGGTCTGCTGACCCCTTGGATACTGGAGAAGAGGAGGAGCTGGGTGTAACTTCTGGGCTTTTGCCAGTTCTGCTGCCTCATCTTTTTAACACACTTGTGGCAGTTTTTCCCATAAGGCATCACCTGTATAAATGTGACTTTCTGAATGGAAAAAATTGCTAAGTCTAAATGTGGTATAAAGTGAAAGTACCTTGGGAAAGTGGAGACGCTGACACAAAGTAGCATTTCCCAAATGTCACCATTTAACTCCAGTTCCATCTACTGGCCTGCCCTGAATTATTTCAGTTGTTTTCCCGCTGCTTCTCCTTAAATGCCACACATTATTTTCATCTTTTTTTTTTTTCCTATTTTCTTTTCTGCACCCTAGCCAAGAAAAAGAAAGAAGGTATCTGAAATTTCAAGGTGTTGAGAATCGAAGTATGTTATTACCGTTTATCTTTTGTTTTGCTTATGAATGTAAGATTGGGCTCAGAGGTGAGCAGGGTCGTAGGTACACCCCAGGGGTCTCAGTTCCCCTTGCTGGGGTCAAAACAGGAGCGTCAAATCACCCAGGGACGTTCTTTGCCGAGGCATATGACACGGAGGACATTTCCTCCTTCCCAACCCAGACTGCCAGCCCACACAACTTGCATGTGAAAGTTGAAAACACTGCCTTAGAGCTCCTTATTTAAACAAATCTTAGCTTTGCTAGGTTGCAGTTTATTTAAACTGTATATTGCGGTCTCTAGAGGAACAACAGGAACTTAAAATACATGGTAGAGATTGGTTCAAAATATTATTTCCAAAAAAAAATATTATTTCCTAGCTTCCCGTTAAAACAAACTCAGCAAATGAATTTCTGGGTCGTGACCACCAGGGTTCTCTCTTGTTAAGTACCAGCTGTGACTTCAGTGAACAAAACTGGCTTAAATGGTTCTGATGCGGAGCGCAGTTCAAAACATCCTTTCCACACTTTCTGTCAGTTTTTATGAGTTAAACTATTGTATGTGTTTCAAAGTCTGTATACTGATAAGACCGTGATTATAATTAAATCACATGTTATAAATATTAAACTATTTATTTCCAGGAGAGGGAAATCGTCTGAATTTAAAGCTCACACAGCCCCAGTTCGAAGTGTGGACTTTTCAGCTGATGGCCAGTTTCTTGCCTCAGCTTCTGAAGACAAATCTATCAAAGTCTGGAACATGTACCGCCAGCGCTTCTTATATTCCTTGTACCGACACACACATTGGGTTCGCTGTGCCAAGTAAGTGCAGAGTTTCACCGTAACGTTTCCATATGTTTTTTCCTGCTGTAGTCTGAATTTTACCCCCAAATCCCAGAAAAGGGAATTGAGGGCAAATTCATTCATTCATTTATTTATTCATTCACCAAATGTTTATTGTGTGCCAGGAATAATAATAAACAAAATGGTCAAAAACTGCTGCTCTCATGAAGTTTATGTTCTGGGGAGGGGAGACAGAGAATAAGCAAATAGGAAACTCGATATGGTGGTAAGTGCTATGGAGAAAAACAGAGCTGCTGGTTTAAACAGGGTGTTCAGCAATTGCTCCCAGAGAGGGTGACCTTTGGGCAGAGACCCGCGGGAGGGCAGGGAGTGAGAGTTGAAGATGTTTGGGAAAGGAATGTCCTGCATAGAAGAAATAGGAGTGAGAGCCCTCGGGCGGGAGCTGGGTGGCCATGTAAGGAAGAGCTGGAAGGCAGGCGTGGTGGAGAGTGTGGGAGAGTAGAGAAATAGCTCTGATGGACAGGCGGAGTAGATGAGCCCTTGGAGCCTGTTCATCTCTCTGACTTACAGTTTAATGGGATCTCCCTGACCACCATGTGGAGAGTAAACCATCAAAAGTCAGGACAGAGCTGGGAAGTATGGGCTATTGCACTAGTTCTCACCCCAGTTTGGTCCACGGTGGTGGCTGTGGAGATTTTGAGACGTGGTTGGATCTTAGATCATTTATTCAGTTGACCCTTGAATAACGTGGGTTTGAGCTGCAGGGGTGGTTGGTTAAATCCACAGATGCAGAACTGGGAATATGGAGGAACCTTGGATTCCTAGGGTAAACTGAATTCCACATGGAGTTTTCACTGTGCAGAGGGTTGGTGCCGCTAATCACCATGTTGTTCAATGGTCTACTGTGGTTAAGTTACCACCAAAAGTGTGTGTCTAATTGGATGGGATGAGAAGGAGAACCAAGAATGACTCCATAACCTTTGGCAACAGTCTATTGGGAAAAGTGCTATTATAAGTGTTATTAGCATCTGCTAACAGCCAGGGAGCCTTCTATTCCTAAGACCCACTGCTACAATACTTAATATTTATCTTCTTTCCTTATCGAAATTGGCCTGGAGGGAAGCACTTTTGTTTTAAATTCCTTATTTAAAGTGTGATCTGAGCTCTCTTTTGTTGATTGATCTGTGCTACTGGCATGACTTTGCATTTAGAGGGCTGGCATGAGACAGTCCAAGTCTTATTTGAACCTGTACTGCTGAGGGACACCGTGCTCAAAATACTGATTTGAGAATGATGCTGATTCTTTCAGAGGAGAGTGGAGCTGTGAGAGGAAGACAGAAGTTGCTGTCTAATTACATGGTGTGGTTTCGGGATAAAGCCATACTTGGAATTATTAGTAAGGGAATGGGAGGAGAGGTGGAAGGGGACAGAGACATGAGCCTTAAAACATTTCCTGTCACTCTTTTTTTAAAAAGGCACTTTCCATAGGAAGTGATAGTGAAGCAGAGTTTGGAAAAGCGGGAGTGGTCCCTGCATACAGTCACGTGCACTCATAATACCTGTTGTATCTCCAGCCCCAACACTGCCTTCGTTTTCAGCATCGTTATCCCTTATGGAGACTTTTGCAATAAACCTCCATCATTTATTGAGGCTTTGTTCATTTTCTCAAACTTATATTCTCTTTGTGCTTCAATTTGCATTGTTTCTATTGGCCTTTTTTCAAGTTCAATGGTATTTTTTCCTGGCCGTGTCCAGTGTACTCTAAGCTTATCCATTTCTCTGAGATTTTCCATTTGTTTGCTCATTATGCTCATCGTTTCCTTTAAATTCTTGAACATATTTATAATAATAGTTCTTAAGTCCTTGTCTGTTAATTCCAGTATTTATGTCATATCCGAGTCAAAATTTTTGCTTGTTTGTATTTAAATGTTTTATTGTATGCTCAAACATGGCTAAATGTTTGAGTATGAGTTACTCTATCATCTAAAAAGTGTTGAGTTTTGTTTTGGTAAGCTGTTACGTTTCTGCTGGCCTAGCTAGATTGTGTTGAATGTAGACTTTTTAGGGTGTATCTAGAGTGGCCTTTACTCTTGGACTTTAGTACTAGTGGCGTTTCTAGGGCCTCCATTGAATGCCTGGAATGTTCAACCAGATCTGGTGAGAACTTGGACATGCCTCGGTACTGTGTAACCTCAGGAATCTTTGTTTGACTCACAGTCTCTGTTGTTTTCTTCGAATCTTTCTTGTCCTGAGCCTTATCAGGTTTGCATTTAATCAAAGACTCAAGACTCGGGCAGATTTGGAGGTATTTCTGCTCCTCACAGGTCCTCTTATCAATCCTGCCCTCAAAATTCCAGCCCTTCAGCAGTTCTGAATTCTAATTGCTGTTTGTCTGCCCAGTGAGACTGCAGCTGTTTCCTTGGGCTCTGTGTCCGTAAGCCATGTCTGAAAAATGCTCCCAGGTAGAAATTTGGGATGCATTTGGTGCTTATCTCCTTTATTTTCTATCTCTCAAGTTTCACAACCCTGTTCTGTCTTTCATCCAGTGCCTAAAAACAATCACTTCATGTATTTTGCTGAGTTGTATGATTTTTTTATAGTAGGGGAGTAAGTCTGATAATCATTACTACCCTTACTCAGAACGGGAAGTTTTGCCAAAGGAATTTAGTGGAAACTTATACAAGCTGATTTCAGAATTCGTATGTATAAATTAAATGTCCAAGAACAACCAAGAAAAGAATGACCAGAAAAAATTGAAAGAAGCTTGCGTAACCGGCTTCTAGAACACAGTATAAAACTGTAGAAATTAAAATAAGACAGTCATGGTACCAGATTAGGAACATGGGTCATGGAAGGTTCAGGTGCAGATCCACATATGCTTTCTGATGAAGATGGTATTTCCAATCAGTGGTGAAGTAGATGAATAGTTGTTAAAATATTAAGATAATATTAAGTAGTTATTTAATATGTTAAAATGTATGTATGTAGTTCAGATAATTAGATTTCTATTTGGAAAAATTTAAAGTTAGATCTGTATTGCACACCACACATTTCCAAAAATTACAGATAAATTAGACAGCTTAACATTAGAAATACTCTAAGTGATACTGCTTTTCCTTCCAATGCATTGACAATATATTTAAATGAATGTAGAGGGTCAACAGAGCAATTATTTCTCCCTTAAGTATTTGAATTTTAAGTGTGTCGTTGACTTAAGTAATTTAAATTCAATGCCTTGTTTCTGGGCCCCGTACTTACTATGAGTTTGTCCCTGGAGCCCAGACTCACTCCGTGTGGCATAGAGGTAGTGCCCATTAGTGTAAGAACAGATGAGTAGCTGTTTTCTAGGCTAACCTATTGTTTCAATCATACATCTTGATTCACAGAAATATTTTTTTTAAGATATGTTATCTGTTGGGAGATATATTCATGCTTTAAAAATAGAAATTAGCACAGTCTTTTTAGAAATCCATTTGTAAAGTGTATCAGGAGTCCTTGTTACAGTGAGTTCACAACTGGAAATCTATCCTAAATAGATTTATTCAAATTCTTATTCAAAGAAAAAAATCTGTATTTAAAGATACTGCTTTCAGTGTAACTTATAATGATGAGAACTTGGAAATAATCAAGTTCTCCAAGTAGAGAAAGCTGGTTAAATAAACTTAAATGATTATATAGCTATTAAAAGAAGATACATAAGTAGTGACTTGAAAATATGTTTGTGTTTGAGGTAAGAGGGGCAATATTCAGAACTCGTACATATAATATAAAAGATCTATACATGAACAAAAGATAAAGTTCCTGCATAGACACAATATTATATGATTTTGTTTGAGTGATGGTGCTATGGGCTGTTTTTACTTACTATATTTCCCAGCTTTTTTAAACATGCAATTTGTTTAAGGAGTAATGAAGAAAACATGTATTCTTTGAAATATCTACATATGCAGGTGAGAAATACTTATTTTTAGCAGCACAAGAATTTTTCTAAAAGTTCAATATTTAAAAATAATGTGCAGTGTGGGCTAACTTGTATTTTTTTATGGTTCAGTTCAGTTCAATACAGTCGTTCAGTCGTGTCCGACTCTTTGCGACCCCATGAATCGCAGCATGCCAGGCCTCCCTGTCCATCACCAACTCCCGGAGTTCACCCAGACTCACGTCCATCAAGTCAGTGATGCCATCCAGCCGTCTCATCCTCTGTCGTCCCCTTCTCCTTCTGCCCTCAATCCCTCCCAGCATCAGAGTCTTTTCCAATGAGTCAACTCTTCGCATGAGGTGGCCAAAGTACTGGAGTTTCAGCTTTAGCATCATTCCTTCCAAAGAAATCCCAGGGCTGATCTCCTTCAGAATGGACTGGTTGGATCTCCTTGCAGTCCAAGGGACTCTCAAGAGTCTTCTCCAACACCACAGTTCAAAAGCATCAATTCTTCGGTGCTCAGCCTTCTTCTTCTTCTACCTTTTTCATGGTATCCTCAGTCAAAAATAAGTAGAGGCCAACGAAACAACTTTTCCAACATTGTTTCTCTAGCATTAATTTTCACGGGGAAAATCTGACCTTAATTTTCAGTTTTTGGTCGTGTTACAAGTGATCTTTGATCCTCTGAATTGCTAAGGCTTTTCTGTATTTGGGTAAACTATTTATAGGATAAAATTTACCATTTAACCAATTTTCAAGTATATAGTTCAGAGACATTAAGTACATTCATGTTGTGCAAATAGTGAACAAAAGTTTTACACATCAGCTTTCACTGACTGTGTGCGTGTGTGCATGCTCAGTTGCTCAGTCGTGTCATTGATCATAATATGAAGTTAGTCCCAATCCCATTGAAAAGTTTTTTAATGCTTTACCTATCTTCCAACAAAACAAGAGAAGACTCTACACATGGACATCACCACATGGTCAACACTAAAATCAGATTGATTATATTCTTTGCAGCCAAAGATGGAGAAGCTCTATACAGTCAGCAAAAACAAGACTGGGAGCTGACTGTGGTTCAGATCATGAACTCCTTACTGACAAATTCAGACTGAAATTGAAGAAAGCAGGGAAAACCACTAGACCATTCAGGTATGACCTAAATCAAATCCCTTATGATTATACAGTGGAAGTGAGAAATAGATTTAAGGGCCTAGATCTGATAGATAGAGTGCCTGATGAACTATGGATGGAGGTTCATGACATTGTACAGGAGACAGGGATCAAGGCCATCCCCATAGAAAAGAAATGCAAAAAAGCAAAATGGCTGTCTGGGGAGGCCTTACAAATAGCTGTGAAAAGAAGAGAAGCGAAAAGCAAAGGAGAAAAGGAAAGATATAAGCATCTGAATGCAGAGTTCCAAAGAATAGCAAGGAGAGATAAGAAAGCCTTCCTCAGCAATTAGTGCAAAGCAATAGAGGAAAACAACAGAATGGGAAAGACTAGAGATCTCTTCCAGAAAATTAGAGATACCAAGGGAACATTTCATGCAAAATGGGCTCGATAAAGGACAGAAATGGTATGGACCTAACAGAAGCAGAAGATGTTAAGAAGAGGTGGCAAGAATACACAGAAGAACTGTACAGAAAAGATCTTCATGACCCAGATAATCACGATGATATGATCACTCACCTAGAGCCAGACATCCTGGAATGTGAAGTCAAGTGGGCCTTAGGAAGTATCACTACGAACAAAGCTAGTGGAGGTGATGGAATTCCAGTTGAGCTATTTCAAATCCTGGAAGATGATGTTGCGAAAGTGCTGCAGTCAATATGCCAGCAAATCTGGAAAACTCAGCAGTGGCCACAGGACTGGAAAAGGTCAGTTTTCATTCTAATCCCAAAGAAAGGCAATGACAAAGAATGCTCAAACTACCACACAATTCACACGCTAGTAAAGTAATGCTCAAAATTCTCCAAGCCAGGCTTCAGCAATACGTGAACCGTGAACTTCCAGATGTTCAAGCTGGTTTTAGAAAAGGCAAAGGAACCAAAGATCAAATTGCCAACATCCACTGGATCATTGAAAAAGCAAGAGAGTTACAGAAAAACATCTATTTCTGCTTTATTAACTATGCCAAAGCCTTTGACTGTGTGGATCACAATAAAGTGTGGAAAATTCTGAAAGAGATGGGAATACCAGACCACCTGACCTGCCTCTTGAGAAACCTATATGCAGATCAGGAAGCAACAGTTAGAACTGGACATGGAACAATAGACTGGTTCCAAATAGGAAAAGGAGTTCATCAAGGCTGTATATTGTCACCCTGCTTATTTAACTTATATGCAGAGTACATCATGAGAAACACTGGGTTGGAAGAAGCACAAGCTGGAATCAAGATTGCCAGGAGAAATATCAATAACCTCAGATATGCAGATGACACCACCCTTCTGGCAGAAAGTGAAGAGGAACTAAAGAGCCTCTTGATGAAAGTGAAAGAGGAGAGTGAAAAAGTTGGCTTAAAGCTCAACATTCAGAAAACAAAGATCATGGCATCTGGTCTCATCACTTCATGGGAAATAGACGGGGAAACAGTGTCAGACTTTGTTTTTCTGGG
>NW_011495084.1:10912310-10916107 GCF_000754665.1 Bison bison bison | reverse complement strand
TCAGGTGCAGATGGTGACTGCAGCCATGAAATTAAAAGATGCTTACTCCTTGGAAGGAAAGTTATGACCACCTAGATAGCATATTAAAAAGCAGAGACTTTACTTTGCCAACAAAGGTCCGTCTAGTCAAGGCTATGGTTTTTCCAGTGGTCATGTATGGATGTGAGAGTTGGACTGTGAGGAAAGCTGAGCACAAAAGAACTGATGCTTTTGAACTGTGGTGTTGGAGAAGACTGAGAGTCCCTTGGACTGCAAGGAGATCCACGCAGTCCATTCTAAAGGAGATCACTCTTGGGTGTTCATTGTAAGGACTGATGCTGAAGCTGAAACTCCAATACTTTGGCCACCTCATGCGAAGAGTTGACTCATTGGAAAAGACTCTGATGCTGGGAGGGATTGGGAGCAGGATGAGAAGGGGACGTCAGAGGATGAGATGGCTGGATGGCATCACCGACTCCATGGACATGAGTTTGAGTGAACTCCGGGAGTTGGTGATGGACAGGGAGGCCTGGAGTGCTGCAATTCATGGGGTTGCAAAGAGTCGGACACGACTGAGAGACTGAACAGAACTGAATACTCAGTACTAGGGGCTTCCCTTGTGGCTCACCTGGTAAAGAATCCACCTGCAATGTGGGAGACCTGGGTTTGATCTCTGGTTTGCGAAGATCCCCTGGAGAAGGAAACGACTACCCACTCCAGTATTCTGGCCTGGAGAATTCTATGGATTGTATAGTCCATGGGGTCACAAAGAGTCAGTATTTGAAACAAGATAAAGAGTAGGGAGCCTTGTTTGAAGCAAAGCGAACAGCATATGGGGGAACACCTGGGGCAAGAACAGAGAGAAGCGGGGTGTGGTGCCAGAAAGTGTAAGGTGATGATGAAGAGACAGGAGGGCAGACCCTGCAGGCAGTTTTTCCCATGAAAAACTGTGAAACCACCAAAGGGTTTTAATTAAAAAAAAAAAAGATCGTTCTTGATTGTGAAGAATGGAACGTCAGCGGGGCCTGTTAGGATCTGAAGAAGCAGGGTCTGGTGATAGACTGGAATGTGACAGTGAGAGTGAGTGGAAGACATAGGAATCGCACTTGATTCCTGGGTTTCTGGCTTGAGAAGTCATTTACTGAGAAAAGGAACAGTGGAGTTTGGGGAGGAAGATGAGTTCAGACTGGGACAAGTACAGAGAGTGCCCGCAGCATATGCAAGAGGAAGCGCTTACTAGGCAGTTCTCTTAGAAATCCCAGGAGAGGAGTCTGGGCGTGTAAATGGTAAATGATCCAGCAATAATTAGCGTGTTTCACAGTACACCTAAATCTTTTTGCATCTCTTTCATCTGCTTTTTGTCTCTCAGCACTTATAGGAGTGAATTCTATCACTGCAATCAACAGATGGTTTCTCTTCTAATGCTGCCCAACACTTAAAAAAACATGAATGTTTTGCTTATTGCCTTGAACTCCACCTTCAGTATGTAAAGCCCAAATCCCATCAAAGCAAACATTGAGGCTGCCAATTTTTTTTTTTTTTTTTAATGAGTCTATGAAAGTTTTGTAAGAGTTGGACCTGACTTAGCAAATAAACCACCACATGAAAGTTTTAGGCTTGAATGCAGTTCAGACTCTCTTATTATCCAGAGAGAAAACAGTGGCTCGGGTAGTTAGTTAGGAGCTTCATAAGGTTACATATCTGGGCAGCCGCAGAAATGGCCTTAAAATTCAGACTCTGTACTCACGGGGCAGTCTTACTTTCACTGCTTTTCACTGCTTTTCCCTCCTATTGAATAGCTGCTGGCTTCAGAGTACCACTTACTAACGATTTGTTTCTTAAGGGACATAGAACAATGCCTACTTTGGTCTCAGAGCCCTGGGGGCCAGAAATGTAAGTTTGGTTTTTGGGAATATATTTCTTTCTATGTTTTCTTCATGCTTTCCTTCTCTTCCACTATTTCCTTTCTATCCTCCCTTATTTTAAATTCTTTTTTTTTAATCCCCTATGCAATTGGATGGAGAAGGCAATGACACCCCACTCCAGTGCTCTTGCTTGGAGAATCCCATAGACAGGGGAGCCTGGTGGGCTGCAGTCTATGGGGTCTCGAAGAGTTGGACATGACTGAGTGACTTCACTTTCACTTTTCACTCCCATACATTGGAGAAGGAAATGGCAACCCACTCCAGTGTTCTTGCCTGGAGACTTCTAGGGACAGAGGACCCTGGTAGGCTGCCATCTCTGGGGTCTCACAGAGTCAGACAGGACTGAAGCAACTTAGCAGCAGCATGCAGTTGGAGCCTTGGGTGTGGCTGATGCTGGATGCTTAGTAAATCTCCTTCAGCCTGTGAAATCCAGGTTGGTCCTCAGGGACCATAACTAATTCCTAAATGTTGTTTATCTAACTCTCAAATTAAACTATTTCTTTCTCCTGCATGGAGGGCTGATAGTTGAGTCACAAGCTCTCATCTCAGAAGGCTTAGCCCTTCCTCCATGCAGCTAATTGTCTGGCAGGGGTGGAGATTGTGTGCCTTTGTGTTTTTTCCCCTCAGCTTTATTAAGATACAGTGACATATAACCTTGTGTAAGGGTAAGGTGTACAGTGTGGTGATTTGATACATGCATGTATATAGTGGTTTTTATAGAATATTTAGTCTAATGATAAGAATTATCCAAATGAGGATTTTGATTTCTTATGAATGCACTTTAAAACTTCTCAGGGTTCACGGATCTGTTTGGCTCACTGATGAAGAAGTAACTCAATCACTGTGCTTATGGACTACAGTTTTACATATAGTTTTAGGAACTCTATAGATTCAAAGTTAAAGAACTCCTGTTATATATCTTTGGCTACTCTCAAGGACATGTCAACCAGTTTTTCTAGCAAAAAGCTCGAGAATTTCCTCCTTTTCTCCAAAGTATATTTTAAGGGATTGAATAAGAAGTAGTTAACTTCTCATATGCCTTACAGACAGTTCACATCTGGTGATCCATTAGTCACCACTGACTAATATCCATCTTGGTGACACACTTGCTGGAAGTCTTAAAAGGTGGTTGGGTGGTACTGAATTAGAGAGTTAGAAATTTGTTAATGTCTTGGTAGAAATTTTATATCCTCTTAATATTCTTAAAATTAATAACCCTGTTGCTGCTGCTGCTAAGTCGTGTCAGTCTTGTCCGACTCTGTGCGACCCCATAGACGGCAGCCCACCAGGCTCCCCCGTCCCTGGGATTCTCCAGGCAAGAACACTGGAGTGGGTTGCCATGTCCTTCTCCAATGCATGAAAGTGAAAAAGTGAAAGTGAAGTTGCTCAGTCGTGTCCGACTCTTGTGACCCCATGGACTGCAGCCCACCAGGCTCCTCCATCCATGGGATTTTCCAGGCGAGAGTACTGGAGTGGGGTGCCATTGCCTTCTCCGAATAACCCTGTTAGGTATTGTTTAAACCCTCATACACACAAAAAAGGACTGTCATTTTGTGATCAAAGACAGGGCAAAGAGTAGCCTCTTATTGGTGCGAAACTATTTGATGTATCTAATTAAAACTGAAAGGGAGGAGAAGGCCAAATCGCCATTGTCACTTTCAACCCTTCCAAAGACAAAAAAGCTTCCCAGGGGGCACTAGTGGTAAAGAGTCTGCCTGCCAGTGCAGATGATGCAAGAGATGAGGGTTCGATCCTTAGGTTGGGAAGATGCCCTGGAGGAGGAAATGGCACCCCATTCCAGTATTCTTGCCTGGAAAATTCCATGGGCAGAGGAGCCTGGTGGGCTGTAGTCAATGGGGCTGCAAAGCATTGGACATGGCTGAGGGATAGCAT
>NW_011495084.1:10902246-10912210 GCF_000754665.1 Bison bison bison | reverse complement strand
GAGGGATAGCATACACACGTGGACAAAAAGAAACTACAGAGAGTATATGCAGGGGTTGTAATACAGTGTCCAGAGCATGTACCTGAGCCCCGCCTCAGCCCTGCCGAGCTGGAGATAGAAACATCCTCTCTGCACTGGCTCCTTTCATCCCAGCCAGCTCCTCCACTCCCCACTTATCTGAAGTTCACGTTCTCTTCATTTCATTTCTTCATCACTGGGGAAATTTCTCCCAGGCTTTAATTCCAGCTGCTCAGGATGAATTTTTGGCTAATCAAGGTAACATTCTTTTCCTTATTTACAAGTTTCTCTGGGGCGCTTCTAGTGACTAATGGACACCTTTTTGTTAAAAACTTTTTTCTTACCATTATCTAAAATTATGTTATTTGTGTGCCTTTCCTCCCACCTAGAATGAAAGCCTCCTGAAAGCAGGGGTCTTATTGGTCTCATTCACCACGATATTCCTATAACCCAGGTCAGTGCCCAATGCCTGGTTCCTGCAGGTGCTCAGTAAATATTTGAATGAGTTAATGAATGAATGTCTTTCCCACAAACTCCTCAAGGGCACTGATGGGGCATGGCAGCAGACACAGAGATTTTTATTAAAAGATAGTCTGGTGGTCAGGCTGTCAAGCAGAACCCAGGCACTTAGCCTCCTAAGAGCATGGCCTGTGGTTTGCTTCCACTTTAGAACTTTCTGTGGTTACAAAGAAGCCACACAGAACTTCCTGTGCTCTACTTTGGCCAGTAAGAGAAACTTTCCTTGCTGTCAGAGTCTTCGACAGAGTGGCTGAGCGGTTTGGCTCTGGAGCCAGACTTCCTAGTTCAGGTCTTCCCGGCTGTGTGACGGGCAGTTCCTCTTCCTTTACATGCCCTGGTTTAATCATCTGTAAATGGAGGCCAGCAGTAGCCCTTGTTTGGTAGGGTTATTTTGAGAATTAAATGAGTTATAAGTAAACTGTTGAGAACCATTCTAGCACATAGATGCTCGGTTAATATTGGCAGGATAAATGAGAATGGTGGTAGTGGTGGCCGTGGCAGTGGTTGTATTAGGCCAATAATGTCATAGTGTGAATTTGTACTTCGTACTTTGCTTTCACCTAATCCTTCCATTTTATTACATTTTTCATCATTGCTTTCTTAAAATGTAATAACTGAGTCATCTCTTAGAAATAAAATTTAAAATGTTCACATTAAGTAATTTTTAAAAAAGATATCATATTAAGAAACACACTTTGATTTCTTGCACTAATTATTTATAATTTTATGCAAAGGTTATTTTCATGGGGATACTGAATAGGATTTTCTTCTCCAGAATCTATACAAAATAAGTTTCATCTCTTTGGAGCATTTCTATAATACTGCCATTCATATTTGAATCTTTCTTACATATTTTCTAAAGGAAAAGATTAATACGTTATTATAAAATCAAGCTGAACTGCCCGGTGTGGAAGATATTTCCTTGCAAGTTTATTTCTTTGAATTTTTAAGGACTATTTCATGTAGAATTTAATTATCTCTGTCCTTTTTAAAATATGGTGAATTCATAAATTCTAGATTGAAAATTTCTGTTAGGAAGAATTATTTTTAGGCCAGCCTTAAGAACAGGAATTGGGAGGAGGGGATGGTCAGAGAACAAAAATAAAAGCTTTCAATTATAATCCACACCCTTACTTAGTTGATGACTTTTATAGTAATCTGGGCCGAGAGGGAAACTACAAATAAAATTGAAACATAATCGGTCTATGACCTAAATCTGTCTTTTTTGGGTTTTGCTATTGCTGAAGTATTAATAGCAAAATTAGTATTCATAGTTTCCTAATAGTTTTCACTTTGTTTTTGATCTTCTGCTCTTCCGTCTCCATTCTAAAAAGGCACTTAAGGCAGAAAAGCAACCTTGGAAAGGATCTTAAAGGGAGAGAGAGCATGAACGCAGTAGACAAGATGTCTGAGAATTTTCTCATTTGTTTTTTAATGGGGTGTGTGGATGGTAGTCCATGAAGGAACTTCAGTTTTGTATAAATGAGTTGTCCTATTTTCAGTCCGCTGAAGCTCTCTGGCCTCCCCTCATCCAGGAAGTTACAGGCTTGGGGAATCTGTTCGCCTGTCAATGATAAAGTTAGTCACTCAGTTGTGTTAGACATTTTGTGACCCCATGGACACATTTTGTAGCCCCTGTGTACATGGAATTCTCCAGGCAAGAAGTGTTATTTCCTTCTCCAGGGGGACTTCCCGACCCAGGGGTTGAACCCAGGTTTCTCACATTGCAGGCAGATTCTTTACTGACGGAGCCACTGATGCCTCTATTGCTGATAGCATTCAGTTTTAATTCTTAAGATACCAGTCGTTCTCTTACAAAGAGCGTCACTGCAGGGTTGGTAAGATGAGTGATAAGAGACTCTCTTGGGTCGTATGGATAACACCAGAAAATGACAGAAATAGAGAATACTTTAAAAAAAAAAAGCATAAGATATTTGGCTTGGAAGCAGTGCAGACCTAGAACAGATACCATAAAAGTAAATTATTTAAATAGAAGAATAAAAGGTTAAGAGAAACTTGGTTAGTCTATATCATATATTGTGATCTTTTTTAATGGTTTATTAATGTCATTCATTGTGTTATTTTCAGTTGGAAAGATGTTGGTAGCAGAACATGGTTCTGCTGCATGCTGTGGTATCATTTAATATATACAGCCTGACTTGTGTGTCATGGTAGAGTTGATTGTGATTGTCAGGAGCCTTCCACAAGAATGATCTTTCTTATGCTCTCCAGGTTTTCACCCGATGGCAGACTAATTGTATCATGCAGTGAGGATAAAACTATTAAAATCTGGGATACCACAAATAAGCAGTGTGTTAACAACTTCTCAGATTTCGTAGGGTAAGTCCATTTCTCTTTTTGCATTTATATAGGTTAGTTTGCTAAGGAGGTATTTAATTATTACAATTCAAATAAAGAAATTAAAGAGAAATTGAAATATTAGACCATCTTATTCCTTTCTCCCAGGTTTGCAAATTTTGTGGCTTTTAACCCTAATGGTACATGCATAGCTTCAGCAGGTTCTGACCATACTGTGAAAATCTGGGATATAAGAGTGAACAAGTTACTCCAGCATTATCAAGGTAACGACTTCCATAACAGAATTGAATTGTACAACGGGCTTCTCTTACACTAGCAGAGGCTATTCTTCTCAGTGTGGCTTGGCCCTCTTACTAAATGTGATGGACTGACTAGAGAAAAGTTAGCCACCATCAGCAGCATGGTCCAAGAAGCTGGCGTAGGTGCCAGCCTGCAAAGGGAGCTGGCATAGGTGCCAGCCTGCAAAGGGAGGTGGATGCGAGAGCTGTGGAGAAAAAAGGGAAAAGAAAAGAAAAAAAGTTACTGTAAGATTTTCAGACTTTGGTTATCTGCTTTGTAAAGAATCCAGGATAGAAGTTGACTCAGAAAGAGATACATGAGCACAAATAGGTGTTATAACTGGCAGAAAACAGCATCCTACTGTGCCTGTCTATTGAAGTTAAAAGAGAAATGAACTGATTTATTAATGTGTATTAGATTTATATTAAATCCAAATTTCCGTCCCTTAATAAACATAATGTAGCAGACACTGTGCTAAATTCTCACATCAGCCCTCAGAGGTATGTTCCCTCCACTTTAAAGACAAGGAAATTGAGGCTGAAGGAGCCTATGTCACTTGCTAAAATTTTGCTCCCACTGACATAGGTCTTTCTGTTTACAAAGTACGTTTTTTACAAAGTACAGTGATTAACAAACTTTTGATCGCTGTGTTATACTGCCTCCTGTTGGAAGGATGGTGTCCAGAAATGAATTCTCAAACTGGCAAGGCTGCCCTTCTCCAAAGACATCTCCATACTCTTCGCCCCTTGTCCCAAGCAACTAATTGGTTATTAAATTCAGTTTAAGGCTGGGATGTATACCTTACGTGAACTGGTGGTAGACAGTGGTTGTTTATATTGGTAACATACCCTAAGATTTTATAGTTACGTAGTTAATAAGATCATCTTTCCATGACAGAGTCTCATTTGTAAAGTTTTTCTGTCTCATGAACTGGAAGCTTAAGCTGTTTGCTGCCACTCTACTTACTTGTTTTAGTGAGCTGTGTAGAGTTTTGGTGCTATGGAGACATTGCCTCTAATGGATTCTTGCTTTCAACCTAATGGTGCTAGTAGGGTGAAGGGGCGTCTTTAGAATTACGAATTATTCTCTGAACTTTTTGCTTTTATTTTCTACAAATCAGTTCACAGCGGTGGAGTTAATTGTGTGTCGTTCCATCCTTCGGGTAACTATCTCATCACTGCTTCTTCAGATGGTACGCTGAAGATCCTGGACCTCTTAGAAGGAAGGCTTATATATACACTTCAAGGACACACGGTGTGAACCCTAAGATATTTGCTTTAGTTCTGATCCACTTTAGTATATGGCACTAACTAAAATATAAACTTTATATATGTAAAAAATTTATTACATTTTTCCAAGTGTACTACACATTGCTGCTATTACAATTTTTTTTTTTTTTTCTTTTGCTTGCAAGGCTGTGTTTTCATCCTCTGGAAGCAACTCTTCAAAGTATTATTTATTGTAGTTCTTGTCAAAATCAATATGTATCTTTCACTGGCTGGTAACTTAATCCTCCACTGCTGTCTTCCCCAGTATGTAGTGTGGATCTGACTGCTTAAATGGTGACAGATCCGTGTTTTTCTGACTTCTACTCTTTCCGCTCACGTGCCAGCTCGGACCCTCTCACACCCTTTCACTCTCGCTTTCCACTAAACTGATGGGTGAGTTTAGAAGGAGAAATTTGCAAGTCGAGCCTAACACCTTCAGCTCCTAGGAGCCTGTGCTCATGGTTTTCCTCTGGTATTTCTTGTGGGAGGCCAGCCCTTGTCCAGTCTTGCCTGTGACGGGGTATTCAAGTCTGACTCACTTTGGATTTCAGTTCTAAAAAGCCCGTTTACCCACAGATGAAGCTATATTCTCTTTACAAGCCCTCATCAGTAAGAAAGATAATATTTCTTTGTCTTATTTTTTAATTAGTTTAGGAGCCCAGTGGGGAAGTGGGGTGCTATTTATTGAGCCTGTTCACTCACACACACACGCACATACTGATGTATAATATACCAAAGAAAAACTTTTTCAAGTGTAAAAACTATTCTTCCTTTCTGGGTAAATGTTCAAACTTCTCTAAATTTTTTTAGAATACATCCCCTCCTTTTTTTTTTAATAAGATGTACTAGGTACTTCCTTTTAACCAAGTATAAGCTATTTATATCCAGAAATAGAATGGGCTTTGTGGTCTAGGGGAGAACTTTTCTTTTTCTGCCTTCATGTATCCTGCCAGACTTCCTGCTTGCTTTATCATTTGTTTCACAGCTGTGTTAGAGGGAAGCAGAAATAAGACAATTAACCAGCTCAGATATATGTGTACCCATGGAATTGGGCTGGATTAACAACCAATAAAAGTGGCCATGGATTAAAATATCCATGGAAGAAGGACTGAGTACTGGAAAAAAAGGTAAATAAAATAATTTAGGAGAAAAGCCAGGAGACTGGCTTCACAGTCTGGAGGTGAATGTGTTTATGAGGTGTTAATAACCTGAGACTGTGGTCTGGTCTACGTGAAAGATATAGAGGTTTTCCCCCATAGATTTTCTTGTATAGATTCAGTTCAGTTCATTCGTTCAGTTGTGTCTGGCTATTTGCGACCCCATGGACTGCAACACCCCAGGTTTCCTTGTCCATCACCAATTCCCAGAGCTTACTCAAACTCATGTGCATTGAGTCAGTGATACCATCCAACCCTCTCATCCTCTGTCATCCCCTTCTCCTCCTGCCCTCAATCTTTCCCAACATCAGGGTCTTTTCAAATGAGTCAGCTCTTCGCATCAGGTGGCCAAATTACTGGAGTTTCAGCTTCAGCATCAGTCTTCCCAGTGAATATTCAGGACTGATCTCCTTTAGAATGGACTGGTTGGATCTCCTTGCAGTCCAACGGACTCTCAAGAGTCTTCTCCAACACCACAGTTCAAAAGCATCAATTCTTCGGTGCTGAGCTTTCTTTATAGTCCAACTCTCACATCCATACATGACCACTGGAAAAACCATAGCCTCAACTAGACGGACCTTTGTTGGCAAAGTAATGTCTCTTCTTTTTAATATGCTGTCTAGGTTGGTCATAGCTTTTCTTCCAAAGAGCAACGTCTTTTAATTTCATGGCTGCAGTCACCATCTGCAGTGATTTTGGAGCCCCCCCAAAATAAAGTCTCTCACTGTTTCCATTGTATAGATTACCAACTTATTAAAAAAAACAAACAGTATACTAGCATTTCTGAGATGAGAAATGAGTCTTCTTGACTAAAACTGACCCAGAGGTCATGCTGTGACTGTGCCGTATTGTCCAGCACCGCAGCCATTGCTCACCACGCTTGCTTTCCTATTACCTCCCACCCTGATAACTGCAGGAACTTCCTAAGTGGCTTCCAACCGTTCGTTCAGACTCCAGCTCATCATTCTCACAGTCGTCGTATCAGTTGTCATCAGTCACAGCTCTTCTCCTATCTGTGTCCTGCTCTCAGAACTATAAATGGCTCACTGTTGCCCACGTGGAGAACTCGGTGAAGCATGTTGGGGTTCAGGGAATGATTTCTCTTCATACAGCCTCATTCCCATCATTCAGCTTCTGCTAGTGATTTGTTGAATAAGATTCCAAAGCCAGAAAATCTTAACAGAAGAAATTCTTACTCACTGACCTATGCACGAACTTCTTTAAAGGGAAGAAAAGTGTATTTTCTCATTTTTATTAGTATCTCTTTTTCAGTTAGTATTGTTTATAGATGTCTTCAGATAATTGAGTTGATGCTTTGATTCTCTTTGCCTGCCTTGGTTGCTAGCAGCTGAATGTGTCCTCACACTTACTGCATAAATAGTCTGCACAAATTAGGATGAAAAATTAGTACTCACAGCCTTCTTGGCCACGGAAACATGTTATCAAATGCTTTTTTTCCTTTTATCTCCATTTATTTCTTAGGGGCCTGTCTTCACTGTTTCATTTTCAAAAGGTGGAGAGCTGTTTACATCAGGAGGTGCAGATGCACAGGTTTGTAAAGCTATCTGCTCCCTCTTTGATTTGATTAGGGGAAATGGAATCTGAGACTTGAGCTAAGATTTTTACAACCAGCTAGTTTGTCTATGTTCAGATGATTATGAATGGGTTTATGTTTTCGTTAGTGCCAGGGAATCTGCTGTCTCATAACTGAAATGGTACCAGTTCTGATCATTTGTGGAACTCAAATAGCAGTTGTTTTCTTTTGCTCATCTTTATACTTATACATAAAACTAACACTGAGTGCCTAATATTGGTGTGGGCCTTTTCACTTGAATTGTTGCCTAATCTATTGTCTGTGTGTTTTATTTTTCAAGTGTTGATTAAACTTCTTGAGTATGGTACATTTAAATTGTAACGCGTCTGTATTTATTTGAAATGACCAAAAGTCATTCAGAGCCACATTTCTGGAATAAGGTGGACATAAAATTCAGAATACGAAATCTCTCCCTATTACCCTTTTAAAAAGTATTGAGATATAGTGTTGTGGAAAAATGTATCTAGCCTTCCTAATTATTTTGAATGCTTGATATTTTATATGTTCATTTTTTAAAAATTTCCTTCTACTACTTGCAAATCAACAACTGCCAACTTGATTAATTTTTATAGGTCTTATTATGGAGGACTAACTTTGATGAACTGAATTATAAAGATGTTAGTAAAAGAAACCTCAAAAGACTGCACTTTGATTCACCACCACATCTTCTCGATATCTACCCAAGGACACCACATCCCCATGAGGGAAGAATTGACACTGTTGAGGTGAGTACTTGAGGATTTGCCCTGCCATTTGTAAGTGTACACTTTGGGACTATTGGCGAACTATATGCTTGGAATTACACTGAATTATATAAAGCCTAGCCCTCCTTTAAAACAACAGCACTTTAAGAAACAATTATATTCACTAATAAAACTATAAATTGAGTAGTATATAAAGTGCTAAAGCCTCATATTTGCAGCTTGAAGATTTAGAAATAAAACTTAAAAACTGTGATAATAATAATGGGAAATGAAGAATCAAATCGAAGGCCTCTGACGGTAAAGTCTGAGCTAGTTGGTGTTCTAGATGTGTTTAGAAAACTCATGTGATAGCTGTCAAGAGAACAGCTGAAAGGCAAGAATTTTTAGAGCAATTATTGAAATGGGTATCTTGAAGCAAGTCTTATGAACAGTAAGAAGAGGTTTAGGCATTACACCTAGTAATTGAGACCATTTTACTGTTTGCCAACATATATTTTCACATATGTAATTGTCTGTTTAGCTGTACATTTGTCTTTGCTGGACACTTAGCTGGAATTAGTCTATTTCTTTCGATTTTGCATGATTCTTCTTAAGTTCTTTTTTCTCTCAGCAAGAGCTGAAATCAGGAATCACTATTGTCTGTTCATCTGAATTTTTTTCCCCAATCATTGGCAGAATCTTTCTTTGTTTTTAGAGTAGATGTTTTGAATTTTTCAGATATTATTCCTGAATGGCAGTTCCCAGCCACTTCGTGCTTATTATTCATGGTGTGGTTCGACTCCTTTCCGTGGTTCCTGGTCCCTCACCCGCTGTCAGTCCTTTAACTTAGGTTTCGTCGGTCTTGGTCTTTTCTCTTACCTCAGCTGTTTCTGTAAGTCTCAGGGTTTTTTTCTTTTGTGTGTGTGTGTGTGTGTATACACTCATGTGTAAGTTTTCAGAAAACAATAATATCTTTGGACAGTTTTCTAGATTTTGTTTAATCTGGCCACATCTTTGGGATTTCTTTCCTTGTTTTTCCATGGTAGTGTTTATTTTCAGTTCTTTGCTATGATTTTTGTCCTTTTCAACTTGCAACCATTTTTCCAGACCTTCTAAATAAAGTATTTACCATTGTGCTTTACCTCATCTTTGTGCCATTTATTGTATTATCATTTCCTCACTTTTTCTTTAATCAATTATTTCAACATTTATTGTAAAATGTAATACTAGGATAATGTGTTGAAAATAAGAACATTCAGTTCAGTTCAGTCACTTAGTTGTGTCCGACTCTCTGTGACCCCATGGACTGCAGCACACCAGGCCTCCCTGTCCATCAGCAACTCCCAGAGTTTACTCAAAGTCATGTCCATTGAGTCGGTGATGCCATCCAACCATCTCATCCTCTGTTGTCCCCTTCTCCTCCTGCCTTCAATCTTTTCCAGCATCAGGGTCATTACCAATGAGTAAGTTCTTCACATCAGGTGGCCAAAGGATTGGAGTTTCATCTTCAGTATCCGTCCTTCCAATGATTATTCAGGACTGATTTCCTTTAGGATGGACTGGTTGGATCTCCTTGCTGTCCAGAGACTCTCAAGAGTCTTCTCCAACACCATAGTTCAAAAGCATCAATTCTTTGGCACTCAGCTTTCTTTACAGTCCAACTCTTACATCCATCAGAGAAGGCAGTGGCACCCTACTCCAGTACTCTTGCCTGGAAAATCCCATGGACGGAGGAGCCTGGTGGGCTGCAGTCCATGGGGTCGCTAAGAGTCAGACACGACTGAGTGACTTCACTTTCACTTTTCACTTTCATGCATTGGAGAAAGAAATGGCAACCCACTCCAGTGTTCTTGCCTGGAGAATCCCAGGGACGGGGGAGCCTGGTGGGCTGCCGTCTATGGGATTGCACAGAGTCAGACACGACTGAAGCAACTTAGCAGCAGCAGCAGCTTACATCTGTACATGACTACTGGAAAAACCATAGCTTTGATTAGACGGACCTTTGTTGGCAAGGTAATGTCTCTGCTTTTTAATATGCTGTCTAGGTTGATCATAACTTTTCTTCTAAGAAGCAAGTGTCTTTTAATTTCATGGCTGCAATAACCATCTGCAGTGGTTTTGGAGCCC
>NW_011495084.1:10883804-10902146 GCF_000754665.1 Bison bison bison | reverse complement strand
TCCCATCTATTTGCCATGAAGTGATGGGACCAGATGCCATGATCTTTGTTTTCTGAATGTTGAGTTTTAAGCCAACTTTTTCACTCTCCTCTTTCACTTTCATCAAGAGGCTGTTTAGTTCTTCTTCACTTTCTGCCATAAGGGTGGTGTCATCTGCATATCTGAGGTTATTGATATTTCTGCTGGCAGTCTTGATTCCAGCTTGTGCTTCATCCAGTCCAGCATTTCTCATGATGTACTCTTCTTATAAGTTAAACAAGCATGGTGACAATATACAGCCTTGACATACTCCTTTCCCAGTCTGGAACCAGTCAGTTGTTCCATGTCCAGTTCTAACTATTGCTTCTTAACCTGCATACAGATTTCTCAGGAGGCAGGTCAGAACATTAAGTGAATGTAATATCATTTGCTTTTTTTTATTATATATTCCTAGACTCTACCAATATTTATTAAGTTCATACTATGTATAAATACATGGTGGTATATGTTTTAGATCTTCAAAATGGATTGTAAGAAGTTCCATTTTCACCAGTGTGATTAAATGGGTACCTCCCACTAAAAACAACTACGAATGCTTGATGAACTGTAGTCATCTATGTATTTACATGAGGATGGCTCATGGAATTTAATTCTATGCAACAGATTGTATTCCATTGAAATCCGTATTCATTTTTTAAAATAAATTTTATACATTTTTAATTGGAGGATAATTGCTTTACAATGTTGTGTTGGTTTCCGCTATACAACAATGTGAATCAGCCTCCCTCCTACTTCCCTCATCCCACCCCTCTAGGTTGTGACAGAGCACCAAGCTGAACTTCCCACTGGCTGTTTTGTGCATGGTACTATGTATATGTCAATGCTACGCTTACCTATGTGCCTCCTCTTCTCCTTCCCCACCCGTACCCACCAGTCTGTTCTCTATGTCAGCATCTCTATTTTTGCCCTGAAAATAAGTTCCTCAGTAACATTTTTCTAGATTCCATTTATGTATGTTAATATATGATATTTGTTTTTCCTCTTTCTGAGTGACTTTACTCTGTACAACAGGCTCTAGGTTCATCCACCTCACTCAATTCCTTCCTTTTATGGCTGAGTAATATTCCATTGTTTATACGTACCACAGCTTCCTTATTGATTCATCTGTTGATGGACATCTAGCTTGCTTCTGTGTCCCGGCTATTGTAAATAGTGCTGCAATGAACACTGGGGTACATGTGTCTTTTTGAATTATGATTTTCTCAGTGTATGCCCAGTAGTCGGAGAAGGCAATGGGCACCCCACTCCAGTACTCTTGCCTGGAAAATCCCATGGATGGAGGAGCCTGGTAGGCTGCAGGCCATGGGGTCGCTAGAGTCGGACACGACTGAGTGACTTCCCTTTCACTTTTCACTTTCATGCATTGGAGAAGGAAATGGCAACCCACTCCAGTGTTCTTGCCTGGAGAATCCCAGGGAAGGGGGAGCCTGGTGGGCTGCCGTCTATGGGGTCACACAGAGTCGGACACGACTGAAGCAACTTAGCAGCAGCAGCAGCATGCCCAGTAGTAGAATTGCTGGGTCATATGGTAGTTTTCTTCCTAGTGTTTTAAGGAATCTTCATTCTGCTCTCCATAGTGGCTGTATCAATTTACATACCCATCAACGTTGAAGGAGAGTTCCCATTTCTCCACATCCTCTCTAGCATTTACTGTTTGTAGATTTTTTGATGATGCCCATTATGACCATCATGAGATGATACCTCATTGTAGTTTTGATTTGCATTTCTCTAATGATGGGCAATGTTGAGCATCTTTTCATGTGTTTTTTGGCCATCTTTGGAGAAATGTCTGTTTAGGTGTTCTACTCGTTTTTTGACTGGGTTGTTTTTCTGATATTGAGCTGCTATAACTGTTATTTTAGAGATTAATCTTTTGTCATTTGCTTTGTTTGCAATTATTTTCTCCTCTTCTGAGGGTTGTCTTTTCAGGATTGTTTCCTTAATTTCTCTTTCTGACTTTTTGTTGTTAATGTATAGGAATACAAGGGGTTTCTGTGTATTAATTTTGTATCCTGAGACTTTACTAACTTCATTGATTAGCTCTAGTAATTTTCTGGTGACATCTTTAAAGTGTTCTGTGTATAGTATCATGTCATTTGCAAACAGTGGGAGTTTTACTTCTTTTCCAGTCTGGGTTCCTTTTATTTATTTTTTTTTTCCCTCTGATTGCCATGGCTAGGACTTCCAAAACAATACTCAATAATAGTGGCAAGAGTGGGCATCCTTGTCTTGTTCTTGATCTTAGAAGAAATGCTTTCACTTTTTCATCATTAAGAATGTTTGCTCTGGGTTTGTCATATATGGCCTTTATTTTGTTGAGGTAGGTTCCTTCTGTGCCTACTTTCTGGAGAATTTTTATCATAAATGGGTATTGAATCTTGTTGAGAACTTTTCCTACATCTATTGAGATGATCATATGGTTTTTATATTTCAATTTGTTAATATGGTGTATCACATTGATTGATTTGTGTGTGTTAAAGAATCCTTGCATCCCTGGGATAAACCTCACTTGATCATGGTGTATGATCCTTTTAACGTGTTATTGGATTCTGTTTGCTAGTATTTTGTTGAGGATGGTTGTTCATCAGAGATATTGGCCCATAATTTTTTTTGTGTGTGGTATCTTTGGTATTGATATCAGGGTGATGATGGCTTCTTAGAATGAGTTTGGGAGTTTTCCTCCCTCTGCAGTTTTTTGGAAAAGTTTGAGAAGGATAGGTTTAGCACTTCTCTAATATTTGACAGAATTTGCCTGTGAAGACATTTGGCCCTAGGCTTCTGTTTGTTGGAAGATTTTTTTTATCACAGTTTCTATTTCAGCACTTGTGATTGGTCTGTTTATATTTTCTATTTCTTCTTGGTTGAGTCTTGGAAGGTTTTACTTTTCTAAGAATTTGACCGTTTCTTCCAGGTTGTCCATTTTATTGGCATGTAGTAGTCTCTTGTCCGGAGAAGACAATGGCACCCTACTCCAGTACTCTTGCCTGGAAAATCCCATGGACAGAGGAGCCTGGTAGACTGCAGTCCATGGGGTCGCTAGGAGTCGGACATGACTGAGCGACTTCACTTTCACTTTCCACTTTCATGCACTGAAGAAGGAAATGGCAACCCGCTCCAGTGTTCTTGCCTGGAGAATCCCAGGGACGGGGGAGCCTGGTGGGCTGCTGTCTATGGGGTCGCACAGAGTCAGACGTGACTGAAGCAACTTAGCAGCAGCAGCAGCAGCAGCAGTCTCTTGTCTTTTGTATTTTTGGTTGTCTGTTGTAACTTCTCCATTTTCATTTCTAATTTTATTAAGTCATCTTTTTTTCCTGATGAGTCTGGTTAAAGATTTATCAATTTATTTTTTATTTAATGTTTATCTTTTCAAAGGACGAACTTTTAGTTTTATTGATCTTTGCATTTGTTTTATTTGTCTCTTTCATTTATTTCTCCTCTGATCTTTGTGTTTCTGTCCTTCTACTAACTTTGGAGTTTTTGTTCTTCTTTTTCTAGTTGCTCTAGGTGTAAGGTTAGGTTGTTGATTTGATATTTTTCTTGATTTTTGAGGTAGGTTTGTATTGCTATGAACTTCCCTCTTAGCACTGTTTTTACTGCATCCCATAGGTTTTGAGTTGTTGTGTTTTCATTGTCATTTGTTTCTAGGTATTTTTTTATTTCCTCTTTGATTTCTTCACTGATTGGCTACTTAAAAACTTACTGTTTAGCCTCCATGTGTCTTTTACAGTTCTTTTTTTTCCTGTAATGAATATCTAATCTTACAGCATTGTGGTCAGAAAAAGTGCAATTTTCTTAAATCTACCAAGGCTTAATTTGTGACCCAAGATGTGATTTATTCTGGAGAATGTTCCATGTGCACTTGAGAAAAAAGTATATTCTACAGTTTTGGGATGGAATGTCCTCTGGACAGACCTAGTTAGGTCTGTCTGCTCCAATGTGTCACTTAAGACTTGTTTCCTTATTAATTTTCTTTCTGGATGATATGTCCATTGGTGTGAGTGGAGTGTTTAAGTCCCCCACTATTATTGTGTTACTATTTCCACTATTATAGTTAGCATTTGCCTTGTGTACTGAGATGCTCCTGTGTTGGGAGTATATATGTTTATAATTGTTATATTTCCTTCTTGGATTGATCCCTTGATTATTATGTAGTGTCCTTCCTTGTCTCTTGTAATGGTCTTTATTTTAAAGTCTATTTTATCTGATATGAGAATTGCTATACCCGCTTTATTTTGATTTCCGTTTGCATGGAATATCTTTTTCCAGCCCATCACTTTCAGTCTGTATGTGTTCCTAGGTCTGAAGTGGATCTCTTGTAGACAGCATATGTAGGGTTCTTATTTTTGTATCCATTCAGCCAATCTGTGTCTTTTGGTTGGATTGTTTAATCCATTTACATTTAAGGTAATTATTGACATGTATGATCCTACTGTTGTTATTGTTTAGTCACTAAGTCATGTCCAATTCATTTGGGACCCCCAGCCCACCAGGCTCCCATCCATGGGATTTCCCAGGTAGGAATACTGGAGTGGATTGCCATAGCCTCCTCCAGCAGATCACCCAACCCAGGGATCAAACCTGCATCTCATGTATTGGCAGACGAATTCTTTACCACTGAGCCACCAAGTCCATGATCCTATTACCATTCATTGTTTGGAGTTTGTTTTTGTAGATCTTTTCTTTCTCTTGTGTTTCCTGTCTAGAGAAGTTCCTTTAGCATTTGTTATAGAGCTGTTATAGAGCTGGTTTGGTGGTGCTGAATTCTTTTAAGTTTGCTTATCTGTGAAGATTTGATTTTCCATTGAATCTGAATGAGATCCTTGCTGGGAAGAGTAATCTTGGGTGTAGGGCTCTTCTTTTATCACTTTAAGTATATCCTGCCACTCCTTTCCGGCTTGCAGAGTTTCTGCTGAAAGATCAGCTGTTAACCTTATGGGGATATGTGGTTAATTTTCGTTAGTTTGATAAATATGTCTTGTCACCGTTCTTGGGTTTATCCTGTATGGGACTCTGCATTTCTTGGACTTGATTATTTCTTTTCCTCTCAGGGAAATTTTCACTTATAATCACTTCAAAAATTTTCTCAGACCCTTTTTCTTTTCTTCAACTAGGCCCCCTATAATGCAAATGTTGGTGAGTTTAATAGTGTCCCAGAGGTCTCTTGAGACTATTCTCAATTCTTTTCATTCTTTTTCCTTTAGTCTGCTCTTCAGTAGTTAGTTCTACCACTTTATCTTCCAGCTCACATACTTATCTGTTCTTCTGCCTCAGTTATTCTATTAATAATTTCTTCTAGAGTACTTTGGGCTTCCCAGGTGGCATTAGTGGGAAAGAACCTGCTTGCTAATGCAGGGACAAAAGAGATGTGAGTTCAGTCCTTGGGTTGGGAAGAGCCCCTGGAGGAGGGCATGGCAACCCACTCCAGTAGTCTTGCCTGAAAAATCTCATTGACAGAGGAGCCTGCTGGGCTATAATCCATAGGTTTGCAAAGAGTCTGACATGACTGAAGTGACTTAACATACACAGTATTTTTAATTTCAGTAATTGTGTTGTTCATTACTGTTTATTCTTTATTTCTTCTAGGTCCTTGCCAAATGTGTTAAAAGAATCTTGCATTTTTTCCTTTCCATTTTTGAGATTTTTGGGTCATGTTTACTATCATTACTCTGAATTCTTTTTCAGGTAGTTTGCTTATTTCCTCTTTGTTTTTGCAGGCCCATCGTCTGTAGGTCTTGTGGGTTTTTACCTTGTTCCTTCAACTCTGCAATATTTCTCTGTCTTTTCATTTTGTGTCATTGTGTTTGAGGTCTCCTGTCCTCAGGCTATAGGGTCATAGTTCTTGCTGCCAGTCTCTGCCCCTGGTGGGTGAGGTTGGTCCAGTGGCTTGTGTAAGCTTCATGTTAGGAGGGGCTTGTGCCCGCATTCTGGTCAGTGGAAGTGAGTTTTTTCCTGTTGGTGGGCAGGGCTGTGTAAGGTGGTATGTTTTGGGGTATCTGTGGGCAGCCTGTCTGCTGCTGCTTGGGATTGTGTTCCTGTCTTGCTTATTCCTTGGGTGAGGCACCCAGCACTGGGTGCTGCCAACAGTTGAGTGGTGCTGGGTCTTGGATTTGGATGGAGGCTTTTGTGGGAGTTCTCACTGATAATACTGCTTGAAATCAGGAGTACTTTTGTGGTCCAGCATCCTGGACTCAGCACTCCCACCCAGAGGCTAAGGCCCAACTTCTGGTTAGTGAACCAAGACCCCATAAGCCGTTTGTCATGGCAATAAAGGGGATTTAAAAAAAAAAAAAAAAATGAACTCCAGACAAATGGTAAAAGCAAAATTAGACAAGCAGAAACAAAAACAAAAGAACACACATACACACACACGAAACTAAAACAGAAAGCAAATTACAAGAGAGCAACCCGACAAACAAAAGAAAGCAAAAATGAAATCCACCAATTAAAAACAAAACTAAAATACAAAACAAAGCAGAACCAAAGCAGAGTGCCAACTGAGGAATAAAGCAAAGGAAAAAAAGACAAAAATGGTAAAAGAAAAAGAAATTCAGAAAAGCAAATTTGAAATAGAAGTATATATAAAAAAAATCTGTATATATTAAAACAACATCAAAAAAAAGATCCAAAAAGAGCCAAACAAACCCCAAAAAGAAAACAAAAAACAACACAAAATTTTAAAAAGACAGTGTAGCAGAAAGCCAAAGTAGAAGTAGAAATATATAAAAGAAGTAAAAAGTATGGTTAAAAAAAAAAATCCCCAAAGCCTGAATATAAATACTAATAATAAAAACAACAACCACAACATCAGAGAAAAAGGAAAGGAAAAAACCCTAGAAACCCAGAACCAACAGCAGGAGTCTCTCCCCTGCTTCAGCTCCCCCACCCCTAGAGGCAGGTCTGGTCCTGTGTGCTCTCCTCCCCCTTCCTTCCATCCTACCCAGTCACACACAGATCTGTACGGTCCTTTCCTGTGGCCAAGGACTCCTAGTATTCAGCCAGTGTTCTGTGAGAACTGAGGTATCTCTAGATGTACTCCTGATCCATCTATGTACAGAGATGTATTCCACATCCACCTACTTTTCCACCATCTTGGTTCTCCCACTTTTATTTTTTTGAAAGAATATATTATAATTTCTGGTTTATCACATTTTGTTTCAGTTTCTACAATTACAGATGCATTTGTTGATCCCCTGTGATCAAATGTATTCACATCAAGTATATGTGAAATATATTTTGACTTGAGTTTCCTTGTTTCACCCACGCTGATCTTATGGACTCTTGGTGTTTTTCATTCTGGTATTTCTGTAGCTTGGCTGGGCCTGATCAGCAGCATTGCTGCTGTCCTTTTATCCATTCAGCCACCTGCCTTTCCAGAGTGGTAGGTGACAGAGCTGCAGGCTGAGCCCAGTTCTCCTTACCCTTAATCTAGTGATACTCGCGTGATATCACACTGCCTCGGCTCTGGGGACTCAAGCCATTTTCTCTGTGATTTACTCTTAGCCCGTAGCCCACTTAAGAGTGCTTAGACTTTCTTTAAGATGTCAACAAGTTCTCTCAGTAGCTTTGCTCTGGCAATCCAGCCAGAAAGCAGTAAAACTAGCTGGGTTGCTTTGTATGGCTAGGTCAGGATGACCCAGGCCATGCAGAACCATTCTATACCCATATTTTTCACATAGACACTTAAAAATCTATTAAAAACTGGTGTTTCATCTTGGAGTTACAGCTCATTTACTTGGTGCAGAATCTTGAACATTGGGACTGAATGATTATGTTTGTTGCCTTGAGAAAGTCAACCTTTGTGTATAGTTTAAATTTTCTGTAAATACTTGTTGCTCTTGTTTAGTCTCAAAGTCATGTCCGACTTTTTTGTGACCCTGTGGTCTGTAGCCCGCCAGGCTCTTCTGTCCATGGGATTTCCCAGGCAAGAATACTGGAGTGGGTTGCCATTTCCTTCTCCAGGGAGTCTTCCCAACCCAGGGATCAAACCCATGTCTCTCGCTTGGCAGGTGGATGCTTTACCACTAAGCCACCTGGGAAGCCTGTACGTACTTATACATATTTACTAAATGGACTGAAATAAAGTTTCAGTAGCGATTGTCATCCATCATTTATTTACCAAGAAAATTTTTGAAAATGGCACTTCTGAGAAAGTGAATGTCTGGATACATAATTCAGTTTCTAATACTAGCAGATCAGAGACCAATTCATAGAGTCATTATCCATTTCTTTCCCTTTTCTTAGTTATGGAAGATGATTGGGGGAACTAATGTTCTGTTTCCCTAAGTGTTACAAGTAATTATGATTTAACACTCTTAAGTATGGCTTGTATATAGGACAGCGATGAGAGCCATTTCCTGAGAGAGTATATAGATTGTACAAAAAGATATTCTTACAACTCCAATTTGTTTTTATTTTTTATATTTAACAAAAGGCTTCATTCTTACTAGATGCCCAGTGAGTATTGAACATTTACTAAATATCAGTTACTACCTGAGCACTTTGTATTTATTACCTGCTTAAACTAAGTATACAGTATGGCTTACATTTGTCAAAATTCAGATTTTGTGACATACAATGCCAGAGACTTTGTGATATAGGATTCTGCATAAGAACAACCAACTGTTCATTTTTTTCCCGTAAAATCTCTTAAAGTAAAGCAAGGGTATAAAGTTCTCTGGACAGAGAACATCTTTAACATTATGAATAAATAATTGTTAAATATCAAATTATTTTTTAAAGACTTCAAACTAATGTCTATGAATCTCTCATAGCTAAAAGGCTGTTAATTTTTAAATGTCACTTAGAATAGTGTGAGTCAGAATAGAAGTTGTACTGTGTATTATTCAAGATAAGCAAATTTTACTTTGAAATACTAACTTTGATGGATTAAACTTTTTTTTTCAAAGCTTTAGGCAAAGTAATATGTTACTTTGGAAATAACTGAAAACAAGTAACCCCCTTTTTTTGAGGTCAAAATTCCTAATTAAAAGAATGAAAATATATTATTAGAAAATGTGAAATAAATAGCATCTAAATGATCTAATTTCCCCAGCTTCCTCTTTTTTTAGTAACAGAAGGGTTTCATTTCTGAGTTTGAAGCAACACCGTATTCCTGTGATCTGTATTTTATTATGTTTTCTATTAGGCTGATTTGAATCACATAATCTCAATCTTCTGAGTGAAATTATTTGCAATTTACAAAAGTCATCCATTTGCCAGTCTTTTTAAAGGCACCACTTGTTTGAAGGTGTGGAATCTTACAGAGTCTTAGACCTTGGGTACCAGCTGACTACACATAAAAATTACTAATTCTTACACAGATAGAGAGGGTGATGGCCAGATTGCTTTTAGAATAACTGAGAGATGAAGGTCACATGAAAGAAGGCAGAAAGCATAAAATCTTCTTCACTGTGTCAGACCCCTCCTCTGTCCTTTCTGCTCATCTAACTGCAGAGCCTTTGTTAATGCTCCTGGCCTGGGCACACTGTCTTAATTAAAACATAAGAACAACTTTCTTTTCTTGGTGGGAAAGAAGCTCATTTTTAATACAAGGTATTTTAACCCTGTCCACATTGTGCAATGGCACGTCACTAATTCACGCCGACTTCGTCTTTTTCAGACTGTCACGAGCTGGGCTACATAGTCCAAACCCCCAGACGAAACCAAACTTTCCTCCTTGAAGGAGGAACTTAGTGTGTGCCTGACACTTTTCTTCCCCACATTTTTGCACATTTTGATGGGAAGACATAGAGCCATTCTAAAGGATGATGGTAGATCTTGGAGACAGAAAGGCTTCAAAATAGCTATTCTTGGAGAGTTGCAGGATATTATAAGAAGGGTTGGTAGTGGTGGTGTTCAGTCTCTAAGTTGCATCCAACTCTTTGCAGCCCTATGGACTGAAGCACCCCAGGCTCTTCTGTCGTCTACTGTCTCCCAGCTGCTGCTGCTGGGCTGTCACTTCAGTCGTGTCTGACTCTGTGTGACCCCATAGATGGCAGCCCACCAGGCTCCCCTGTCCCTGGGATTCTCCAGGCAAGAACACTGGAGTGGGTTGCCATTTCCTTCTCCAATGCATGAAAGTGAAAAGTGAAAGGGAAGTCGCTCAGTCATGTCTGACTCTTTGTGACCCCATGGGCTGCAGCCCACCAGGCTCCTCCGTCCATGGGATTCCCCAGACAAGAGTACTGGAGTGGGGTGCCATCGCCCTCTCCCATTAAGTCTTCCTAAAAACTATAAAGTAAGCACCATTTCTATTCCATGCGAAATTGAGGTCCATGAAAGTTAAATCTTAGAGCTAGCAAGCAGCAACATGAGAACTGCAACCAGTCACTCTGGTTCCATTCTGTACCTTTAACTATTTTCATGCAGTGCTTCAGTAGAATCAAAATTTGATTTCATCCTGTTAACAAATACTGGACATCATAGTAGCTTTAGATTATGCAACAATGGACAGGATGGACATGCTTCTTGCTCTTCAGAATTTTTTAGCTCATGAACGCCTCACTGTCCAGAACCTCGGCATGGGATGGAATCTGTGAGGGCACCTGTATTAATCCTCCATCATGCATGAATTCCTTGCACGATGATGGAAAACTCAGCCTCTCATGAGGCAGCTGATTCCTATTTCAAGGCAACTGTAGTTATTGAAGCGTTATTTCCTTTAATAAAAATGGAGAGCTAGAAGGTGCTGTTAATATTCACAGAGATTAGCTTGCAAAGAACTTAACTGTAAGTGTCACTGTCTCAGCATATTTTCTTTGTGGAAAAGACTATAAACTTTTACTTAGTGAGACTTTCCTGCTTCACTTAATCAATGTGGCAGCAACTTGTAGCACGATACAGTAAAATATTGTTATAGCAAGAATTTCCCAGCTCGTAGAAACTCAAGGATTTCTGTATGAGAGACACTGATCGTTTCCATATGATTTCATCTTTTGGAGCAGTTCTTGTTTCAGATGGCAAAAGCAGATTGAATTTTTCATTGGTAAACAATTTCACATCTACACTAGGTGGCAGTAGATAAAAGAAAATAAGGCGTCTGCAAGCACTTTCTGGACAGCTAAGCTCACCACTGAAAGGAAAGCAAGTCACCTCAGGTTTCTTATCTTTGCTTCAACTCTGGACCCAGAGCTGATGGGAAGGAGGCTGTGTGTTCTGCTCTGTGGAATGGCCAGAAAAAACTGAGGCGGCCAAACAGATTGTCTTGTACAGTTCTGATTCCTTCTTTATTGCAGTATGGGGATTATTGGGTGTGTACCCCTCTGCCTGTAACACAAGTGGCTGGATAAATGTAAATACTTCATAATGTTTCCAAAGCTACAGCTGTACCGAGCAAACACGATACTGCTTTTGAAATCATTCCACTCCTCTTAACCACGGGTTCAGCCCCTATCACCACAGCCCCTGACTGCTGCAGTGTTCTCCTCACTGTTACATCCCTACTTTATTCTGGATACTCTACGTTTCCCGCCAGCATAATCTTTCTAACACACATTTTAGCCTCCAGTTTTTCTGTGCCTCCCCAAATGCCTTCACCCGTCACAGTTTGACCCTTGCCACCCTCTCTCGTGGCCACCTTGTGCAAGTTTGTGTCAGCATTCTGCTTCTGTGCTCGGGGAGGCCCATAACCTCATCTCCGTCTCTCTCTGCTTTTGTTTTCGTAACTTTTCTAAAGAAGTCATCTTAAGCTCTCTTTTCCCCATGGGAAGCCTTTCTCAGTCAACAGCCCCTTCCTGAGGTTCGCCAGTACTCTCATTGTTGGTAGCATTTGTTTGATACCAAGTTCTGCTATCTTGGTTGCCCTTTGTTTATTTCTTTGTATTCATAATGTTTAGTGTAAATAATTAGTGACCTTGTGATTTCTTTCCTGTTTTGTTTTGTTTTTTCCAAATTCTGAAATAATCTTCCTCTGAAGTAGTCACCACTCTATTATTCTCTTGCTTTTCTTTTAAATTTTACTATATATGTTTGAATCAATAATTAGATATTATTTAATTTTGGACAGTTCTAAACTTTATATAATGGAATCATACTATGTATATTTTTATACAACCTGCTTTTTTATTTAACATTAAAATCCTGAGATTTGTATGTATGGATTCTGAATTCATGCTTTCATATGTTGTTACGCATAGTTGTATTTCATTCATTTTCACCGCTGTATAGGATTCCAATGAATTTAAGACAGAAATTCCCATGATTATGTATCTGTTCTACTGTAGATAAACATTTGGGGATTTCTGATTGTGGTTTGTTTCTTGAGTTTATTTATTTTATTGACAGTTGATTTACAATGTAGTGTTAGTTTCTCCAAGATTGTGGTTTTTGTTTTTGCCATTACAAAAAATGCTCTATAAACAGGGTCAGCACACCACTGAGCTTTCTAGCTTTTGTAACCTGATAGGTAGTAAGTGGGATTTTGCTTTACTCTTCCCTTTTCTAATTACTACTACTGTTTCTGAAAATCTCTTCATAGTCTAGATAACTGTTAGGTTTCCTGTGATGTTTTCTTAGGACTTCTTTTCACATTGATTTGTAGGTTTTTCCCTATATATTTTAGATATTTGTCCTTTTCCAGTTTCAAACATAATATCTCCTCCTGTTCCATTATCTGATTGTTAACTTTATGGTATCCATTGTGAAACAGAAATCCTTAATATTGGTGTAAATAAGATGGACCCATTTTTACCTTTTTCGGCCTTATGGCTTTACTTTTACAGCTTTAGTTTAAGATATTCTTCTCTACCCCATGTCAGAAAGACATTTTTACACATTTACTCCTATTAACTTTATAGTTTTAACATACCATTTAGGTTTATAATTTATCTGCTGCCCATCTTTTATGACATGTTAGGGATCTATTTAGTGAGCCTGTGTCTCAGGTACAAGTCATCCTCCCTCTACTGATTTGTGGCACCATTTTTATTTTGTATTTGTTTTTCATTTTACAGGACTTTGCTTCTGAGCTCTTTATGGTATAACTTGCAATAAACTTCTCTAATATCTTCACATGATTTTATTTTTCCATAAAGGTCTTATGCATCTTGGTTTTTCTCTGATGTATTTTTAAATTTTTATAATATTGTAAATTATGATTTTTAAAAATTTACATTTTCTGTGTACTAAAGTGCAGACATGTAATTGATTTTGTGTATCAATTTTGGATCTAGTAAACTCTCTTGTTAGTTTTAATGATTTAGTGGTAGATTCTTTTGTGATTTCTTTATAGATAATTATATATGAATAACAATTTTTATTTCTTCTGTTCCAATTCTTACATCTTAATGCTTTTATTTCCTTTTCTTGTCTTACTGAACTGGCTAGGATTTTTTTCTGCATCTTTTAAGGTGGGTCATTTATTTTATTTTTAATAGCCCTTTCTAGGTGAATCCCATTGATTTTCAAATGTAAAAGCAACTTTTTATTCCTGGGATAAATTCAACTTGGCCACAGTGATCTTTTCTTATATACTGATAGATTTGATAGGCTAATATTTAAAAATTTTGTATCCATGCTAATATACAAATATATTTAATTTTAGAATATATTAGGAAATACCCTCTAGATTGTTACAAATGGCATCCAATTTCTTATGGTATAAAAATCTAATATTAGCCTTTTTAATGTATATATGCAGATTAATCCAAAGCTTGATGTAATCGATTTGCAGACCTCTACTCCCCCTGTTGTGGACATCCTTTCTTTTGATTCTACCACAGTAAGTTTCCTTTGGCATTTAAGTGGTATTTAATTGTTTGGCATAATCCATTTTCCTTAAAAAGTGTGTGGGAGAAAAGATTATAAAATTGACTTAAGTAGCCTAACAGTTTAGAAAAAACCTTGTATGAAAAGTCAACTTACAATGTGTCTAAATTGCCACCAGGGGGAGCAGTACCAGATTCCAGAAAAGTAGTTTGAGGACCTTGAGGGCAGGAGAATCCATGCTGTCTCACCTCCTCTTAAGGTAGTCCACGTGACATTTCACGTGCTGTTGGAGAACAGATTTCCTTTTTTCCTAATTGCCTTTCGGAGATGCTAAACTTACTTCTGTTTTCCTTAGAGCTGTAAGAAAGGTAGTCATTTTCCTTTGTTCGTCTCTCTTGATGGATAATCCAGAAATTAAGGTGTATTTGCATACGTACAATTTATCAGTGTATCCGAAGTCTTAAAAAATCGAGAGTTTTAGCCTTTCACTTTGAGTGTGCTTAATCTTTGCAAGGCAGATCATTTCTGCTATCAATTCTGTTAGAGCAAAACTAGTCCTAAAAACAAATGGGAGGAATGGCATAGTCTTTGGCAACACTACTGAAATAGTGTCAGTATAGTTAAATATTGGGGGTAAATTATTCATATGTGGCCAAAAAAAAGAAAACAAGCAAGACAAACCCTTGACATTACAATATTATAAACTTTCCAGTAGGTCTCAAGAATTGTATTTATTGTCGAGGAATTCTGCAGAGAACTAGTCTATCCTGAGTCTATCCTGTGTCAGAAAGAAGTCTGCTTATTAAAGGGTCTGTTAGGGTGAATTCCATGCACAAAAGACTCCCAGATTAGCCATAAGAAGTTCCAGAGACAGGAAATCAGCTGGAGGGTCAGCCTAGGGGCTGGTTGTCAAAGAGAATCCCAAGAATTATTGGTAATTTTCCAGGTGGTGCTAGTGGTAAAGAGCCCACCTGCCGGTACAGGACACATAAGAGATGTGGGTTCAGTCCCTGGGTCGGGAAGATCCCCTGGAGGAGGAAATGGCAGCCCACTCCAGTACTCTTGCCTGGAAAATTCCTTGGGACAGAGGAGCTTGATGGGCCCTATAGGGTCTATAGGGTCACAAAGAGTGGGACGCGACTGAAGTGACTTAGCACGCATGCACTAGGACCTCAAGCAGGTCTGTGGTCTTATCTCTTACAATGTTCATGTTTACAAAATAAACCTGTGAGCATTCCTGCATTAATAAGTTATTTATGAGATTAAAAATTAACTAGACATCAAATTCTTGCCACAGTGCTTAGCTTATAGTAGGTGCTCAATACATTAATGTTCAATGAATTACTCAAAAGGCCCGCTGTTGAAATTTATAAATTCTGATGAGTTGAGTTTTTGCCCCAGTAGTGAGAGGAGCAAAAGATAAGTGGCTTTTGAGATGTGCTGCCTTCCTGTGAGGTAGTTGGTAGACTAAAATTGGATATTTCTGTCCTAGAAGATACAAGAGATCATCAAAAGTCTTTGGTTGAACTTTGAGACTCACTCTCCTTGCCAGTACCCTTCAAACTTTGCAAAGCCTCATGACCTGAGGAATCCTGGTGTTCTCGATAGTATGCTATGGAGATGCGCATAAATTCCAGCTAGCAAGAGACATCAGGCTGTCTGTCCCTGGATGGTGTTGCAGAAGCATCAGAGTCAAGTGTCTACATTATGGGACCTTAACTCAGGAATGCCAGGGCTTCCTGGTGGCTCAGATGGGTAAAGAATCTGCCTGCGTTGCAGACCTCGGTTTGATCCCTGGATCAGGAAGATGCCCTGAAAAAGAGAATGGCTACCCACTCCAGTATTCTTGCCTGGAGAATCCCATGGACAGAGGAGCCTGGTGGGCTACAGTCCATGGGATCACAGAGTCAGACACGGCTGAGCAACTGACTCAGGAATACAGAGTAGGTAGGACCTCAAGACGACAGTTCTTTTTTTTTTCCAAATTGAAGTGTAGTTGATTTACGATGTTATGTTAATTTCTGCTGTACAGCAAAGTGATTCTGTTATATACATATATACATTTTAAAAATATTCTTTTCCATCATGGTTTATCACAGGGAATACAGTTTCTGTGTTACACAGAAACCTGTGTTTTTATCTTGTTATTTTATCCACCCTACACACAATAGTTTGCATCTGCTAACCCCAAACTCCCAATCCATCTCCCTGCCTTGGCCATCACAAGTCTGTTCTCTATACTGCTAAGTCACTTCAGTTGTGTCTGATTCTGTGCGACCTCATAGACGGCAGCCCACCAGGCTCCCCCGTCCCTGGAATTCTCCAGGCAAGAACACTGGAGTGGGTTGCCATTTCCTTCTCCAATGCATGAGAGTGAAAAGTGAAAGTGAAGTCGCTCAGTCGAATCCGACTCTTTGCGATCCCATGAACTCAATACAATCCCATGGACTGTAGCCCACCAGGCTCTTCTGTCCATGTAATTCTCTAGGCAAGAATACTGGAGTGGGTTGCCATTCCCTTCTCCAGGGGATCTTCCCAATACAGGGATTGAACCTGAGTCTTCTGCATTGCAAGCAGATTCTTTACCAATCTGAGTTACCAGGGAAGCCCACTAATTTCGTGGTAAGTATTTCTTAATCTGTCATCTCCTCTACATATTGGCTGCTTTTCTTTTGCTTCTGCACAACAAGTCAAGCATAATTGTAAAGGATATTTGTTTCTATTCTGGCATAAAGCACTAGTGTGGTGTGAACTTTGCATGTGATTATAATTTAAAAACCCAGAGAAATGTTGGAAGCCAAAAAAAAAAAAAGCCGTATTTAAAGGTGGTTTTTGTTATTGTGGTTACTATTTATTTTAGAGATTTGTTTGGTTTTTGCAGACTGGAAGAACATTTCTTTAGAAATTCATTTTCATCAAGATGAGATATAAAAAGATTACTCTTTAAAACCTAATTTGTGAAATTTATTAATAGGATAAAGGCAGACTGTTTATGATATAAGAAATAATTGGCTTCTGTTCCTGTTTCGACTTGATTTAATATTACATTCAGGCAGATTTCTAGATCTTAGTGTATTGATATCTGTGCTCTGATGCCTTCTTACAACAGAGAAGAAATTATGGGATACAGTGTAACAGCTGGTATCTTTGTGGCTTGCACTTGTGTCTCTAATGCCAGGCAGGAAATTTGATACAATAGTTCAGGATCAAAATAAGCTGTTCCCAATCTGCATTTTTAAAGCTTCGTTGATAAAAAAAAATGTTTCTGTAAAGGCTGTCACATAGACATAGTTTAAAAATGATCTCAAACTTCTGAATCTTATTCCAATTACATTGTCACTTGTTAAATTCTGATCTTCTGAAGATTATTTAGTTCAAGATTCTCACTGAGTATTTTAATGTTTTCATTTATTCTTTAGAAATAGACCAAGATTTTGTCATCAAAATTATACAGAGCCATTCAACATTAGGTTGACATGTGGTGTGGCTACATCCTCAGCCCCTCCCCTCACTAGGCAAGCAAGACAGGAATTTCTCTGTTGTTGTTCAGTCACTCAGTTCTGTCCAACTCTGTGACCCCTTGGACTGCAGCACACCAGGCTTCCCTGTCCTTCACCGTCTCCTGGAGTTTGCTCAAACTTACGTCCACTGAGTTGGTGATGCCAGCCATCCCTCTCATCCTGTCACCCTCTTCTCCTCTTGCCTTCAGTCTTTCCCAGCATCAGAGTCTTTTCCAATGAGTCAGCTCTTCGCATCAGGTGCCCGAAGTATTGGAGCTTCAGCATCAGTCAGTCCTTGCATGAATATTCAGAGTTGATTTCCTTTAAGATTGACTGGTTTGATCTCCTTGCTGTCCAAGAGACTCTCGAGAGTCTTTTCTAGCACCACAATTTGAAAGCATCAGTTCTTTGGTGCTCAGCCTTCTTTGGAGAAGGCAATGACACCCCACTCCAGTACTCTTGCCTGGAAAATCCCATGTACGGAGGAGCCTAGTAGGCTGCAG
Source organism: Bison bison bison (assembly GCF_000754665.1). Lineage (NCBI taxonomy): Eukaryota > Metazoa > Chordata > Mammalia > Artiodactyla > Bovidae > Bison > Bison bison. The sequence goes on along the minus strand of NW_011495084.1, from coordinate 10,884,400 downwards.
TCCATGGGATCGCTAGGAGTCGGATACGATTGAGCGACTTCACTTTCACTTTTCACTTTCATGCATTGGAGAAGGAAATGGCAACCCACTCCAGTGTTCTTGCCTGGAGAATCCCAGGGACAGGGGAGCCTGGTGGGCTGCTGTCTGTGGGGTCACACAGAGTTGGACACGAGTGAAATGATTTAGCAGTAGCAGCAGCCTTCTTTATGGTCTAGACATCACATCCGTACACGACTACTGGAAAAACCATAGCTTTGACTATATGGACCTTTGTGCCAAAGTGATGTCTCGCTTTAAAAAAAAAAAAGAAAGAAAACTACATATTTATTTTACTTATTTGGCTGTGCAATGCAACATACGGATTCTAGTTCCCTAACCAGGGATTGAACTCACACCCCCTGCATTGGAAGCTCAGAGTCCCAGCCACTGACCTGCCAGGGAAGCGTGATGTCTCTGGTTTTTAACATGCTGTTTAGGTTTGTCATAGCTTTTCTTTCAAGGAGCAATTGTCTATATAAAGTGGCATTTCTTAAAAATACTGACTAAGCAAAATTTACTTAAAATACTAAGATTACTAAAATTGTTATTTTTAGATA
>NW_011495084.1:10817507-10883704 GCF_000754665.1 Bison bison bison | reverse complement strand
AGATAAACTATATTCCTAGGTTTTGATGTATTTTATTATTTTTTTTCCCAACAAATGACCGCAATGGAATTGTCGATCTTGCTCATGTTCCATTGATTGACTATCAAAACAATGGACTCTTCTCAGACAACTGCATTTCTCGTTTTCTCTCTGGGAACTGTGTAGAGTATGAACATAATATATGCCTTTCTTTAGAATTAGGGACAGTTTCCGGGTTAAATTTACTTAAATAACTGAGAATCGACAATTGCATTACAGGAGAAAATCAAAGTCTACAGTCTCTTTTCTTTGCTCCATCAGTCAAAATATTTAAAGCCACACTGCATGGAGGCATCACATGATATCCTGAAGACAGGATGTCAGGGTGTCTGCCTCACCTCAAGAAACTTATAACCTAGGTAGAGAGAAAACACAATATAAGTGTTGGTTTCAAAATACTAGATGCCAAGAGTGCATACTAAGTTGCTTTGCTGCTGCTGAGTTGCTTCAGTCGTGTCCGACTCTGTGCGACCCCATAGACAATAGCCCACCAGGCTCCCCCGTCCCTGGGATTCTCCAGGCAAGAACACTGGAGTGGGTTGCCATTTCCTTCTCCAATGCATGAAAGTGAGAAGTGAAAGTGAAGTTGCTCAGTTGTGTCCGACTCTTAGTGACCCCATGGACTGCAGCCCACCAGGCTCCTCCATCCATGGGATTTTCCAGGCAAGAGTATAAGTTGCTTTAGTTGTGTCCAACTCTTTATGACCTATGGACTATAGCCCACTAGGCTCCTCTGTCTTGGGTATTTTTCGGGCAAGAATACTGGATTGGGTTGCCATGCCCTCCTCCAGAGGATCTTCCCGACCCAGGGATTGAACCCACGTCTCTTACATCTCCTATATTGTCAGGCAGGTTCTTTACCACTAGTGCCACCTGGGAAGTCCAGATGCCAAGGGCATACAATTGTCAAATGAAAGATTATTAACAGAAGGATTCAGAAAAAGTTCATGAATGGGCTAGAGGAAATAAGACGTCTCTTAAAGAAAAAAAAAAAACCTTTGACCAGGTCTTGACCTGACTGGAGATGGGTAGAATTTTGATAGGGACATTCCAGGTGGGGAAAGCAAGGTATAAGTAGATGCCTCAGAAGTGACTGAAAATGTGATACATACCCTAGTAAGGTAAGGGCGTCTGTCTCATCTGGAGTCTCTGACGTTGCCTAACGCATGGGCTAGCAGATGTGGGAGAATGCCAGGAGCATACCTGCCCACACAGAGTTTTAGCTCTCAATCCACACTTCATGAGTAACAAAAGGTGCCTGTACCAGGGAAGCCTACATTATATTTTAGAGGGGGAGACAAGCAATTCACAGATTTTAGAAATAGACCATGTAGTATAGTAGAAACAATGCAAAGGTGTAGATAGCACTGAACTCAGGGAGGAAGAGGGGTGCATTTAGATAGTGTGGTCAGGACAGGAGTCACGTGAAAGGTGATGTTTGTGGAAGGAACTGAAGGAATGAAGTGAACAAATGAGAAGAATCTGTGGGGAGGAAACTCCAGGCCAGTGGGCGCAGTGATAGAAGGCCAGACTGAGAGTAAGGAGGATCCACCGCCTGGGGGTGGGCTTCCTTCAGAGAAAGAGGCATGATTGGCGAGTGTTGTAATAGCTTCACTCTGGCCACTGTGTTGAAAATCAGCTGGCGAAGGTGGTGGTGGTGGTGGTGGTGGTGGTGTTGTTTCGTAGCTCAGTCGGGTCCAATTCTTTGCGACCCCATGGACTGCAGCACACCAGGCTTCCCTGTCCTTCCCTGTCTCCTGGAGTTTGCTTAAACTCATGTCCATTGAGTTGGTGATGCCATCCAATCATCTCATCCTCTGTCGCCCCCTTCTCCTCTTTGCCCTCAGTCCTTCCCAGCATCAGGGTCTTTTTCAGTGAGTCAGCTCTTCACGTCAGGTGGCCAAAGAACTGGGAAAAGGAAGTGGAGGAGAGCAAAGAGGCCAGTTTGGAAGCTAATGAAACCATCAGACAGGAGGCAGCCGTCGCTTGATCCAGGGTGCAGAGGAGGTGGTTTTAAGTGATCTGATTCTGAATGTATTGATGTTTTGAAGGCAGAGCCAAGAGGATGTCCTGACAGATTGGATGTCAGCTGTGGGATTCCCTGTCTCCTGTCTCCAGGGACAGTAAGGTGGAGCCCTGAGTAATCTCCGGGTGGCCGAGATTATCTCCCGGTTCAGCATCATTTTACCAGAGGAGTTGCTGAGAGAAAAAAGACCTTTGATTTTTCTATCTTCTTTTCTGGGATCAAGAAAGTGGTCAGCTGAATCAAAGCAAGAGATACTGTACTGTTTCTTTGACTTGGAGAAGGACAGTGGTGAAACACTCTCTTCCTTCCGAGGTGTCCTTTAGATTTGCATTTTTTAGCAAAGTTCATTGATTTCCCCTTCTGGAAAGATGGTCACATCAGCCTACTTTTAGGAAGAAAAAAGTTAATCCAATCTCATGGAGGTTGTCATATGGTACATGCTATCTGAGAAATACTGATGTATTGATAAAATGAAAGGACAGACAGAATAAACTTGCCAATGAAGAGAGGATATCTCCATGGATGTTGTGGCAACAGTTCATCCTGGTTACTAGACAACATTACATAACTAGTTCAGAATTATTCCAGTTCTAACTGCTTGTGTAAGCAAAGATTTGGAAAGACTTATTTGAAAGAATAGTGTATGCAAACCTAAAAGTCTCAAAACTAAAATTTGTAATTTAGAAAGTGTAAATTGGCAATATACAGCATTTTGTCCTCAGATACCCCATTTACCTTTCCAGGAAAACTAATAAAAATCATGTTGCACAAAGCTTCTGCTTACACTGCTTTTCTGTATGATAACATTCCTGGATTATCATATAAAGAGCTTCTAAAGTTTGGGGTAGGTGAAGTTCTTTTTTAAGTGTTTAAACTTTGCAATAGTTTATAAGGTAGCATGTGACTTGTTAGTTTAGTGCATATGATTTCCAAAACCAAAAAAGTTTGTATTTTTGTTGTTGGTACTTACTAAGCTTTAGGAAAAGGCATTTTTATGGGATCTTTAGGCATTGGTTCAGTGGCCCTCAATATTTTTCTCCTGTCCCCATTCTTAAGTGTTTGAAAGAAATTGAACATAAGCATTTGTAAAACCCAGCTCTGGACTTGACACAGAGGTGCTTTCCACAGTTTAGCCTCATGTTATTAAGACATTTAGTCTTAATTTCAAATGATAGTCAATGTGTCAAGTGAGATACAGTAATACTTTTTTTTTTAAATTCAGTGTCTCAAAAAGTTGTGTAACTGTTAGATATTAGGAGTAAAACTTGAATTCTTAGCAGAGTTGAGAAATAATTTTAAAACCTCACTCTTTGAAACTAAAAGAAATAAAGTAATTAAATTGTCAAAGCATTAAAAAAAAAAAGTCACACATGGTAACTAACAAGTAAATAAGAAAAATACAGTTCCATAAATCTCTTACCCTTTAGAATAGAAAACATTTTTTTTTTTTTCAGATACAAGTTATTTTAGAAAAAACATTAGAGAGAATGAGACTATTTTCAAATTAGTTTCATCCTTGCTTGGGTACATCATAACCCATATGTTATAAGAACTACAAACAGTTGTAAATGAGATAACTGACTTTTTAAAAAAAAATGTGTTTTGGGATTATGGAAAAAAGCAACCAACTAAAACTTTTTAGTCTGTTAAAGGAACATGGCTTTTTTAAAAAGCTGATTTACTAAGTACCACTGTAAAGGGAGATTAATAGTGTGGGTCAGAGGCTTTCTATTTTTTCTCCAAATATACTTTTTGATAAAAATCATAGTAATCATAAGTCCCTAAGTGTTTGACTTAGCTGTCCATTAAGGATTAACTAATTTGAGCTTCACTCCCTTCAAGTTTCAAGGTCACAGAGAAAGAAAGCTTAAATTGTGTTTCCTTTTACCAAAAATTTTATACTAATTAAAATTTTAGGCTTCGTCCTAGTTTAAAATTTGTGCAATAAAACTGGTCTTTATAACCTGTTGACAAAAGGGGTTTAGGACTTAAACTTTTCTATATGAAATGGAGGGACAGAGAATTTACAGAAGGATTTTATAAAATATGCTCTTTGGGAGCCCAACAGAGTAAATACCTTTTTGAATTTCCTTTAGAAATTGAGCACATTGCTGGGAACTGGAGCTGTTAAAATTCCAGGTATCATTTCTGCCTTCCAACTTCCTGAGCTCCTGTGTTTCTAAACTGCCGCACTCGGGGCTGACCCAGGCCTGGGAATCTAAGCCGCATCCCCAGTTCCCACAGCTGAGACCGAGGCATGCTGAAAATGCCCGACAGCCTCAGCCCACACATCCAGTAACAACTGGTTCCTTCCTCTTCCTGTGGAAGAGCAACATCCTCTGAGAGGAGGAGAAAGGCGCCCTGAGGAATGCAGGACAGCAGTGGGCTTTTCACACAGGAAATGACTGCCAAGTGCTTGTCTCCTGGACGGCCAGCCCTTAACCCGCTTCCTGCCGACCCGGGGGGAGGTCTGCGCTGGAGCTACACGCCAGACGGGGGTCCCTTAGAGCTGTGTGGGAAATAGTAGGCTTCACTCTCAGCTGTTCCATGTAGGACACCCGTCTGCTTTTGAGTTATGCGGTGCTGCTTATTCGGTGAAGCTAGTTGCCTTTGCTCCTTTCTTTATTTAGCCACCTGACAGCTAATTATTTGGTGGAGGTAGTCCCCAAGTCTGCTGAAATCGATTTTTCTGCAGTTCTTTGTGCTTTATGACGTCAGGTGATGTAAACTATTATTAAAGGACTTGAGAGAGATTAAATCCCCATGGCCTGAGTGAACTGGCCACGGATGCTCACTGCTGGTTCTCGCCTAGTTCTACGTGTGTCTTTCAGTGTCCTGGCTTTTCCTTTCTGAGACAGTCAGGCCTCAGAAGAAGATCCCATTCTCTGTGCACCGTCATACATCCTCGAGCATACAGGAAACTGCTTCAAACCAGCCAGCCCATCAGCCCCTATATTTAAAAATTATGATTGACTTGAAATGACTTTTACAACTGAGGAATGTTCTGGTATCATTTGACTCCCTATTTTTTTTTCCTAATTCCTACAGTATTTTCTTTTTCCTTTAGTTGAAATAATGACGGTCACTATAAAGCCCAACTTTAATATCATATGTGCTTTTTAAACTGCTTTCCAGACAGATCACTACAGAATTTTGGTGGGTTTCAGCATTTATGGTGGCAAAATTCTTTTAAGTTTTCATGTATTTGTTTGGATTGTTTTACTGAAGCACAGAAGAGTTATTTGTTTGTTTTAAGTTGAAGGAGAGATGGAGAAGGAATGCCAGGCATTTCCTGTTCCTTTCAGAATGTCTTTTTAATGAACATTCCTCTTCCCTCCTTATGAACAAACTATCTCAGCTCGGCAAGGGGCCTCTGCGTATCTAACTTTCTAACAAACCAGCTTCTTTGCTTTGTTCCTTCAGCTCCAAGCGGGCCTTGCTTCCTGCATTTACTATTTCTTCTCACCTCTGTGCTCCCTTTTAGCCTTTGCAGACTTCCAAACCTAACTGGGTTCCCTATATTAAATTCTCTCTGTTAAAATAGCTGTTGTGGTTTCTGTTTTCCTGCTGGGTTCTGAATGATCATACTAAAGATCCTAAATAAATAATAAGATGTAAAGAAAACAAACTTAAAGGGTATTCATGTCGGCGTACTGAAAACAACAGCAACAAAAAATGGACACAAATCAAATATCCTTCAAGAGAGTATTAGTTAAATAAAAGCATATTATGTCAAGTGATAGAATATTATATATCCATACCATGTTTAACAGCAACTAAATGTGTGTGTATGACTCTGGATTTGATTCTGGGATGATGGAAAAAATTACTGTATAGAACATCATTATGACAGTTGACAAAAATTGAGTCTGGGCTTTCCCTCCTTCGCAGGACTTTGTAGTTATTTTTCTTTTACTTCAGGGACCTTCCAAGGTCCTCAACCTCACTCTGTAACTTTTTAAAATTTTTTTGTTCTTTTTTTTTTTCTTTCTTTCTTTTTTTAAGGCAGAGTATTCTTTGTGGCAAGAATTGTGTGTGTTTAAGGTTTCTTTGGTGTTACTGCTATTCTTTCTGATACATACAGATATAATTTCCTGTGTGGGATAGGTGATAATGTCAGTGTCCATCAGATTTGGTTACAGTGTGAATTTTATAAAGTGAATAACATTTTCCATTGACTTTTTTTTAACTGAGCTATGTTTTCTTGGTAAGTATTCTGTTCATTGGGCTGGAAATCTTACGAACAAGTCTCAAAAGCTTGCTCAAACCCGTAATATTTGGGGTTTCTTTCTAGTGATTTGAGACACTTGTACAGCTGTGCACCTATTTGTAGAACCCAGACTGTCTCCTCCAACCTTCCTTTCTCTCTTGCTGCTGCTATTGCTCAGATCAGAACTACCCACAGTTACAGGGATCCAGTCCCACCACGCTCACGGCTCCTTAGACTCAGTTCCCATCTCGTCTTAGGGAGTAATTATGTCCTGTTAGTGGTAAACATTGTCCCCATAGGTGAAATGTGAAGACATCTCCTAACTCACTTGGAAATTTCTTATTTGACGCTACAGGTTCAGTACAGTGAAACTGTGCCCTATTTTGCCCATTCTTTAAGGTTGATATTATGTGAAATAAATTCATGTTAAATGACATTTAGCATTAGACAAAGTACCAGAGTAAATGTTATTCTAAACTCAGAAAAATACATTTTAGGGATAATAATCATTTAATGAAATTTCAGGATGAAAAATAACTACTCATTTTAAGCATTGTTTTAAGATACAGTGAAGACAGTTTTGTGCTTTGAAAAATCAGTTGAAACTTTGAGGAATTTGACTAAGAAATTAAGTCTTCCAGATTTGTACTTTTAGAAAATTCTGTGTACTCTCTATAAAATTCAGTACACAATAAAATTACTGGAAAAAATTCAAGCTGTTAAAACTATTTTAAAACTTCTTTCTTTTTCAAGAAATAGTTTATGTATATTCTGTGATTTATAAATGCCATAAGGCTATAGCTGTTTTACATTTGACCACTCATCTATCAGAGAGTCACACCCTCTTCCTCCCAACTCAGGGAAAACAGCCTCTGTCTGACATACAATTAAATGACATGAAAAATTTTAAGCAAATAATATGTTTTTAAAAAACCGCCATTTAGAAAATTGAGTATACTGATGCTGCTGCTGCTGCTAGGCCACTTCAGTCGTGTCCGACTCTGTGCGACCCCATAGACGGCAGCCCACCAGGCTCCCCCGTCCCTGGGACTCTCCAGGCAAGAGCACTGGAATGGGTTGCCATTTCCTTCTCCAATACATGAAAGTGAAAAGTGAAAGTGAAGTCGCTCAGTCATGCCCAACTCTTAGCGACCCCATGGACTGCAGCCCACCAGGCCCCTCTGTCCATGGGATTTTCCAGGCAAGAGTACTGGAGTGGGGTGCCACTGGGTTCATCAAACAGAATTGAGAAAAAAATTTTCTATTTAAAGATAAATTATCTCTTCCCTGAAGTATACTTGAAACATTTTATTTAAAGAACAACAGTCTTTCCTAAGGTATTACATGATTAATATTTTAATCAAGCATTAAGGTCTTATTATTTCTGTTACTATGTGCAATGACTATTTTTATGTACTTATTAGTTGAGAGAAATGACATTCCTGGGATTTATCTCAAACTATGTTTTATTTGTTTATTTTTAGTTTTGCTTTGGCACTTTTTCCAGGCAGTTCTCTTGGCAACAGTGGCAATGCTTCTGGTTGTCATGTTTTATGCAATTAAAATTTTCCATTATATTCCACTTCAAAACTTATTTCATGTAAGTGTTCTAGTAGCTGTTGTATCCAGCTATTAACCTATATAATTTTTCTACAGTATTCTTAATCAAAATTATTTTCCTAAATGTAAAAAAAATAAATTTTTTGAGAATCTAACAATGAATTTTGAATGGAAAAAATTCAGAATGTACTGAAACTTTTTGTCAGTGCAAAAGACAGAGGAGGGAGACTTGGATCGGACCACATTAACCAGGATTTGCTTTTTTCCTCTGCTTCTTATACACCTAGCACAGGAAAATCTGGAGCACTAGTAGCCTGTGTATATGGAGGATATGGCCAACCAGCTTGTTAGAGTAGAAAAACCAGTGCATATGGAATTACTCTTCTGCCATAGCTCTGCAGACCCTAGATGAGTGAGTCTTGGCAGGAATAGAAAATCTTACAGGCTGCTAACCACAGATGAGCTGTATTTCTGTAGGAGCTGAGCTCAGAGTGGTGAACCTTGTGGTGTGTAGCATCCTGAAGGGAATGACTCAGACTAAGTCAGGGGCTGGCTCAACAGACACTGTTCATTCATTTTTCAAAAAATGAATATGCCAGGAACTAGCTAGGAATAGCGGGGGGAGGAGGAGGAGGATGGATATAGGTTATTATAAGCCAAAGCTATCATGGAAAGTTACATGATACAGCGAAAGTAGGAATTGTGCATTTGATTGAGTCAGGAGTGTAAGTGAGGTAGAATCAGAGAAAGTTTCCCTGAAAAAGTTGTTGGAGCTGAGATACAAAGCCTTGCTATTCAAAACGTGTCCATGGTATATTTGATCATCACCTGGGAGCATCTTAGATCTATGCAGAGTCTTGGGTTCCATCCCAGGCCTTTAGAGTCAGACTCTGCACGTTACAATCCCCAGGTGTGACTTATGTGTACATTGAGATTTGAGAAGTGCTGGGCTAAAGCTTCAGTAAGAGTTGATGTGAGGACATTAAGGACACTACAGGCGTGTTCTAGACCAAGGGTATTGTACATGCAGAGACTTTTGGGGACCTTGGTATGCTCTAGGGACTGAAAAGATAGCTGGAGCGAAGGGATGGATGGGAGACTGTGGTGCCTGGGCAACCAAGAGATGGGTGTTTCCAAGAAGATGGGAGTGTCAACATTGCTGAAAACTAAGAGAAGAATTTTTAAAATGACGAATTTAGCAGATGTCTTTGGTTACGTTTTGGAAAACACTTTCAGTGGACTAATACAAGTGCAAGCCAGTATGAAGTGGGTTGAACAATGAGTAGAGGGGGCAGGGTGAGCAAAGAAACAGCTTAGTTCAGTTGAGTTCAGTAGCTCAGTCATGTCTGACTCTTTGTGACTCCATGGACTGCAGCGCGCCAGGCTTCCCTGTCCATCACCAACTCCCAGAGCTTACTCAAACTCATGTCCATTGCATCGGTGATGCCATCCAACTATCTCATCCTCTGTCGTCCCCTTCTCCTCCCACCTTCAATCTTTCCCAGTATCAGGGTCTTTTCCAGTGAGTCAGTTCTTTGCATCAGGTGGCCAAAGTACTAGAGTTTCAGCTTCAGCATCAGTCCTTCCTGCATATTCAGGACTGATTTCCTTTAGCATGGACTAGTTGGATCTCCTTGCTGTCCAAGGGACTCTCAAGAGTCTTCTCCAACACCAAAGTTCAAAAGCATCAATTCTTTGGCACTCAGCTTTCTTTATAGTTCAAATCTCACATTCATACATGACTACTGGAAAAACCATAGCTTTGACTAGACGGACCTTTGTTGGCAAAGTAATGTCTCTGCTTTTTAATAAGCTGTCTAGGTTGGTCATAACTTTTCTTCCAAGGAGCAAGCATCTTTTAATTTCATGGCTGCAGTCACCATCTGCAGTGATTTTGGAGCCCCCAAAATAAAGTTTGTCACTGTTTCAATTGTTTCCCCATCTATTTTCCATGAAGTGATGGGACCAGATGCCATGATCTTAGTTTTCTGAATGTTCAGAAAACATTCAGGAGGAGACAGCTAGAAGATATTAATTTTTTACTCAATATATGTGTTGTGCATCTATTATATACCAAGCAATGAGAATACACAGATGAAAGACAGTCCAGTAATAGTGATAAATACCTAAGTTGCTATGGGAGTACATCAGTAGAGTGGTTAAATAAGAAGTGTGAGTGTGTGCATGTGTGTGCTGCTGCTAAGTCACTTCAGTCGTGTCCGACTCTGCAACCCCATAGATGGCCTCCCACCAGGCTCTCCCATCCCTGGGATTCTCCAGGTAAGAACACTGGAGTGGGTTGCCATTTCTTTCTCCAATGTAGGAAAGTGAAAAGTGAAAATGAAGTCGCTCAGTCGTGTCGACTCTTCGCAACCACATGGACTGCAGCCCACCAGGGTCCTCTGTCCATGGGATTTTCCAGGCAAGAGTACTGGAGTGGGGTGTCATTGCCTTCTCCAGAGCATGTATGTAAGTGCTAGAAAATTAGAGTGTGTGTGCTCAGTTGTGTCTGACTTTTTGCGGCCCCATGGACTGTAGCCCGCAAGTCTCTGTCCATATGATTTCCCAGGCAAGAATATTGGAATGGGTTGCCATTTCCTTCTCTGGAGGTCTTCCTGACCCAGGGATCAAACCTGTGTCTCCTGCATTGGCAGGTGGATTCTTTACCATTGATATACCAGAGAAGCCCAGAAAATTAGGGTGGGGGACAGAAAACTTAAATCAGAGATAACTTCCCGGAATGGGTTGAAATTTGAGCTGATTCTTTAGGGATTTGCCTGCCGTTATGGAAAACACACAGTTCAGTATGTGTATGGGTGAGAAGGCTTGAAAGGGGATGGCAAATTCTGGGAACCATGAACATTGCTGCTTGGCTGTGGGGAACAGTAGCCGACTCTTGGGGCTGAGGAATAGCAAGAGATGAGTCAGGAGAGAAAAGATGAGGGTGGATCATGAATGATCTTGAATGCCATTTGAAGGTGTTTGGATTCACCCTAATAATTTTTGGCAGACCACTGAAAGATTTTAAGCAGGAGAGTGGCAAGAGCAAATTTGGGTTTTAGGACAGTTACTCTAGAGACATGATAAAGGAGAGGTTAGAGGGAGGTGAGACTGGAGGCATGAACATGAGGAGGCAAGTGCAATAGTGATCCAGATGCAGGGTGGGAGGTGTTTGATCTCCAGCAGTAACGTGGAGGGGAATAAAGAAGAGAAGACTGAACCATGAGATCCTGAAGAGAAAGAGTTAAAATTCTGTTTACTGATTAGACAAGGAGGAGAGGCAGGAGTATAGAATATCTCCCAGTCTGAAGCTCCTAGGTAGATAACGGCACTGAGAGCCCAGGCTTGGATATGCAGCATCCAGGCAGAATCACAGATCTAAGAATCTCTAACTGAGTAAGATGTAAGGTCCCACGGGATGATCCCTAACCTGGGTCTCCATACCAAATACGGTAATGATTTTGATAGATGATCGGCAGTAATCTCATCTCATTCATCCGAAGGAATCATTAGACAACTGTTTGAATAATGCTGATTATTTGGTAAATACTGTAACTGAAACATAAAGCAGATAAAGTGGGTTGCATTTAATGGCGATAAGTAGCAGTGTGCTCTGGTGGTGTCATGGCTTCCTCTTTAAGGAAGTAACTTTAAGTAACTTTCTGCTTACTCCTCTGGGTATGTGCAAATAAATTTTCATGATTCTTAACCACTCTTTTTATAAAGTTACTGAATCTAGTTTATATTCTCTTTGACTCATGATGGCATGAAAAATATTTTTGAACTTTATATTTTTGAATATGAATTCTCCTGGACCATGTTCCCCATGGTAATTTGTTAAAAATACAGTCATTTTCAAAATTAATGTTTTAAATTGAGGTATAGTTTATGTATGATATTGTGTTAGTTTCTGATGTTCAGCAAAGTGATCCATTTACATATTATATATTTTTTCAGATTCCTTTCCCTTAAAGGTTATTTAAAATACTGAGTATAGTTCTCTGTACTATACAGTAGGTCCTTCTTAGTTAGCAATCATGGTTGTTATCCTTTGGTTTCTGAGTTTCTTCTACCAGCAAAATTAGGAGCAAAACACCTGTACCTTTCTACACTGTAAACATAAAAATGTAGGAAAGAAAAATATAGTATGTCTATCAAACAGTAATACATGGCATCTTCAGTTATTTATAATGAAGTGTTTGTTACTGATTTTCTACTTATAAGGTCTCTGTCCTGAATGCCAGAGACATGGGTTTGATCCCTGGGTCTGGAGGATCCCTTGGAGTAGGAAGTGGCAACGCGCTCCAGTATTCTTGCCTGGAAAAGTCCATGGACAGAAAAGCCTGGTGGGCTGCAAGTCCATGGGGTCACAAATTGGACGTGATTGAATGACTGAGCGCACACACATTTATTTATTCAACTGCCACCAGCCCTTAAATAGCCTATTAATTAGAGAAACCAGACATAGGAGAATTTTTTAATCTTTGAATATAATGGATAGAAAATTATCTTTAATTCAACAGACTTTATTAATTATTTTATGTATGCCTTATACAGACAGTACTCACCAAATGGTCAACTATCTAAAAGAAGACGAGATATGCCTTCTGTCTTATAGAAAGGTGCAGTTCAGATTTTAGCGGAAGCAGGGGAGGACACAATATGATAATATTGATAATGATAGGTAATTAATTACAGACTACAGATTAAACTCTTTACCAGTATTCTCACAGCCACCATATAATATAGCCCAATAAAATTTTCTTCATTTTACAGATGAGGAAACGAAGGCTTAAAGAGGCCAAGGAATTTGTCCAAGGTCACACAGTCAGTACACAGAAAAGACCAAACCCAAGTTTGTGTGACTTGATGCCTCATTCATATAGTGCCATATTATATGTTAGCATGGATCATTACACAGTATTACAAATAGCAGAAATGGAAGGGAAAATGATAATTGCTTTTCAGAAACAAAATTTGAATTTTTATAGAGATTTAGAACAGGGACAAATTGCATCCTTTTGGGGAAGATGAGGAATGACTTCATTAATTTCCAAATGCAAATTGAAATCAACTAATATAAAGTGCACTGTGTATACCGAGATCACACAGAAAGCTCTCACTCTCTGTTTTTTGAATGATATAATGAATAATAAATAAAACAGTGGTTCTCAGTACCCAGCTGTGAATATACATTCCTGTTACAATCACAGTTGTCATTAATCATACTGTAATGTTCACATTATGCTAGCTGGTGAGTAGAACCATAAATAAATATAATATTTGCCCTCTAAAAGATGTTCTATAAAGCTTGCCAGTTTTCTGAATGTAGCTTTGTTAAATGATTGGATGAATTCCTGACTTAAAATTGCTTCTTTATAGTATTAAAACACAGTGAGGAAGCTAGTCTTATTCAAGTGAGCAAAGCATGAACCATGAGTTATTTTATGTGTACAATTAAAACATGATTTTTCACACACAGCTTACTTCTCCTGAACTTGGCACTTGAAGAGTTTTAAGGAATAGTAGATAAGCTTGTAAAAAAATGTCAAGGGATGGCATTATTTATCTCAGGGAGTCAGCAAACCCAGGAAATAATTTTTCAGAAATTTATTCTAAATAATCCTTTTGATTCTGTGGTAATTTTATGTTTCAAAAACAATGAGGATGGTTATTTGAGGAGCACACTTGGCTTGCTGGTTTGGTTGGTCCTCTGTGTGCGTTACCGTGATACTAAAGTGGTGGTGGTGTATTTGCTTTTGCAGCACAGATACTAAAATTGAAAAGATACAGAAAATACTAGAGTGGCCTCCACAAGAGGATAACATGAATTTATTAAATGTGCCATGGGTTTTGGAATATTTTATTTGTAGATAGGGAAGCTCAAGGTCATAAAGATGTTAGATTTCCCCAAATAAATGTACAAATTCAAGGTAATTCCAATACACATCCCAGTAAGATTTGTAATGAAACCATAAAGTTGATTTCATGGCATATATGGAAGAGCAAAGGGCCAAAAATACCCAGTGCAATTTTGAAGCTCTTTGAAGGTTGGGGACTCATTAAGCTCTAAGAATGAGCTTCCCTGGTGGCTCAGATGGTAAAGAATCTGCCTGTGATGCCGGAGACCCAGGCTTGATCCCTGGGTCAGGAAGATTCACCTGTAGAAGGGAATGGCTACCCATTCCAGTATTCTTACCTGAAGAATTTTTTGGACAGAGGATCCTGATGGGCTCCAGTCCACAGGGTTGCAAAATCGGACACAACTGAGCGACTAACACACACACACACACACACACACACACATGCACACACGGTATTGGTTACAGGGTGAGACAGAGTCCACAGTGGGGAACACATAGACAGAACCACACAAATGCGGATGGTTAGTATATGAAAGGCCTGACTCTCTGGACCCGTGAAGATGACGTAGACACTAAAGCGACTGTTCAATAAATGTTGCTGGGATGGCTAGCTATTTGGAAAAAAATAAAATTATGTTCTTACTTTTAACCACAAACAAAATTAATAACAGATGGGTTAAAGCCTTAAGTGTGAAAAACCATACCTGAACACTTCTAAAAGAAAACAGAGGAACATATTTGTATTTTGGGTAGGCAAGGATTCCTTAAGCAAAATATAAAATGTACAAGTCATAAAAGAAAAAGTTTAATAAATTTGACTCCATTTAAAGCAAAAACATCTGTAAAAATATATCCCATAAAATAAAAGTGAACCCAATCCACAGAGTACGGGATGCATTACACATATAAACAAAGTATTTACATCCATAACATATCAGGAACACTTTTTTGTTTATTTTATTGAAGTATGCTACTGCTAAGTCACTTCAGTCGTGTCCAACTCTGTGCGACCCCATAGACGGCAGCCCACCAGGCTCCCCCATCCCTGGGATTCCCCAGGCAAGAACACTGGAGTGGGTTGCCATTTCCTCCTCCAATGCATGAAAGTGAAAAGTGAAAGTGAAGTCGCTCAGTCATGTCCGACCCTCAGCGACCCCATGGACTGCAGCCTACCAGGCTCCTCCGTCCATGGGATTTTCCAGGCAGGAGTACTGGAGTGGGGTGCCGTTGCTTAGTTGAATTAAAATGTTGTCTTAATTACTGCTGTACAGCAGAGTGATTCAGTTATGAAGTCTGTTCTTTCTGTTCCTAATTCTGTTTCTGTTTCATAGGTAGGTTCGTTTGTGTCATATTTCAGATTCCACATATAAGTGATACCATGGTATTTGTCTTTCTCTTTCTGACTGACGTAGTATGATATTCTTTAGTCGCATCCATATTGCTGCAAATGGCATTGTGCCATTCTCTTTTATGACTGAATAGTATTGTGTGTATGCACCACATCTTATTTATCCATTCATCTGTGAAAGGACATTTAGGTTGCTTCCTTGTCTTAGCTATTGTGAATCGTGCTGCTATGAATGTAAGTGTGCATGTATCTTTTTGAATTATAGTAGTTTTGTCTGGATATATGTCCAGGAGTGGGGTTGCTATGTTACATGGTAATTCTATTTTTTGTTTTAAATGATGGCCATTCTGACCAGCGTGAAGTGGTACCTACCTCACTGTAGTTCTGATTTGCACTTCTCTACATGAGGCACTCTTAAATATTAATTAGAAAAAAGAGAAGTAGACCAGCTAAACAGTGGACAGAAGACTTAAATAGGCAATTTGCAGAAGAATGATCAATATACACGTAAAATATGCTCAAGTCACCGGTAATCAAAGAAATGCACAATAAAATTAAAACATTGAGAAATCATTTCCTGTCCATTATTTTGTTAAAGTTTAAAATGTCTATCAAATATTTTTGACTCTGTAGAAAAAGGGGAGATTTTCTTCTGCTCAGGGAAGAGTAGGTTGACCCCACCATTTGGGAGAATATCTGGTAAAACTGTGAGTCTAGAGAAACTCACCTTCCTGTGTACTGGACACATTTATAAGAGTGCTTACTATGGAATTCAATGCTAGTTACCAGTACAAAGGATACATAAATTGTGGAATAATCCATCAGTGGAATGCTATTTGGCAATGAAAATAAGTAAAGCAGACTTATCTGTAGCAAATCCATCAATATCGGTTAACAGAAACTACTAAAGAGACCTAATATAATACTGTTTTATGTGAAGCTTGAATACATGCAAAAGCAATATGCTATTTAGGGATGTCAGCTTATGTGATAAAAGTAAAGGGCATAGCTTGGGGTGACAGACACCATATTCAAGATGGTGGCATCCTTTAAGAGGGAGAGGTAGAGTATACTTTATTTCTTAAGGTTGGGGAGAGGGTTGCTTTATCATTCTTACACCTTTTCACTGAATTTCTTTAAAAGTTGATTACAGTTGATTTGCAATGTTATGGTAATTTGTGCTGTACAGCATAGTGGTTCAGTTATACATATAGATACATTCCTTTTCCTATTGGTTTCCGTTATGGTTTATCATAGGACACTGAATATAGTTCCCTGTGGTATTCAGTAGGACCTTGTTTATCCATTCCATATATGAGTTTGTTTCTGCTGATCGCAAACTCCTGAGCCGTTCCTCTCCCACCTTCTTGACAACCACGAGACTGTTCGCAATGTTTGTGAGTCTGTTTCACAGATAAGTTCATTTATGTCCTATTTTAGATTCCACATATAAGTGATATCATGGTATTTGTCTTTCTCTTTTTGACTTAACTTCACTTGGTATTTTCATTGAATTTTAAGAGCAAAATTGGAACTTAAAAACATCAGTTATTATGAGATGAAAAGAGAAGGATTCCAGATTCATTCAGAAATGTTAGTGTTGCAGTGAGGTTACATCTCTTATTCATGCCTATATTAATTTCACCAGATGGTTGATGTGCATACAGAGAAGGGCAGCTTTCTGAAAGATGAACAGATGGGGTTTTTTTTGAGACATGATGTGGGTGCAACTAAACCAAATGTGGTCTTCCACATCAAACTTGAGTTTTTGCAAGGTGTGATCCTTACTTGAATGTAAAACATCTCTTAAAGCAGTACATCATTGTACAGTATAAGCTACTACCTGCCTCAGAATTTAGATTCACACACACACACACACACACCTTTTGTGAACAGAGTGAGGTATCGCTATAAATAATGGTTGATTTCTACCCTAGTCATTTCAGCAGTTTGCATAAAATGTTCTTGTTGATTCTTCAGGAAAGAGATAATAAGAATAAATCCCTTACTCTGTAGGCCTTTGGGGTATAACAGCAGGATTTACAAGAGATGTAATAACTATGTGTTTTCTCTTTGGAATTTACAGAAAGTTTTATTGGTTTTATATTCATCTAGAATACTGGAAATAGCATTTTTAGTTTTATATTAACTCAGAAGAGAGAGTTCTAATTCTAGTTCATGGACTACCTGCTCTCTTTCTCCACCTCCCCTAGATAATTCTGGGTAGTGCTTTATCATTAATTAAGATTTATTTGATACGGTGCACGATTTGAGACTCAGCACCGGGCATTTGAAGACAAATATTCCTTTAAGGGATTCATAGCTTATGTTTGCCTAATCATGAAACGTGGAAGGATATTTTTGCACAAATTTATTTTTCCTAGCTCTATCCTATCTATTCATGGCTTCAAAACTAATAAGCTTCTCTGGAGTTGATAGTAAAGATTAAAAACAAAGACAGACAGATTTATGGCCTTGGCTGTCATTTCCAAGGGCACCGAATTAATCATTCAGATATTCTAGTTGATAGCTGCATTGAGGCAGGGGTGTTTTTCAAGTCTTCTGACAAAAATGAAATTTCCAATTTGGTTTGAAGAAGAGAAATCAAAGCCCTCAGTAAAACTTTATCCCCAAAGCCTCTTTTTTCTCTCTTTGAGAAAAAAAAGATGTACGATTTTTCCCAAGGGATAAACAGAAGGCTTTCTCAGCTCAGCGAATTTAGTCTGGGAGACACAAATTTCACATGACATTCTCTGATTCTATCCTAGAAATATTTTTAAATCAATCCGACTGGATCAGATAAGTATGTTCTCACAAGGATGTACAATACACTGTGCAGATATAAAGTAGATGCGGTTTTCTCTTTCAGGATGAACAGCCTTTTCTTCCTAAGGGCATTAGAAACCGAGAACGAGTCCTGCCTGTGTTGTGGCCCTGTGACAAGCCCACACGGGTGACTCCATAGCTCTGTGTTCTGTTTCTCTGATTGACCCATCCACACCTTGGTTAACACTGGCTTTTAATCTCAAGGCAAGAACCAAAGACAGAGCAACACTCTGACTCACTTCTGAAATACCTCTGTCCTCTCCTGGTCAGGATTCTCAGATGAACTCAGTAACTGTCTGAATCCTTTGTGTTGACGGTAAACTCAGTGTAAAGCCTCCCACTCCCTGGCCACCACTTCCTCTAGTCTTCTAGTTTTGATCATTCATCAGCCCCAGAAGGAGCTCCAGTCCACCGAACCTCTGCCTTTTCATTGCTCACGTTCCGTGTCTGTGTGCACGTCTCTTTATGGGCTTAGATTCTATAGTCATCATCATAGCCACGCCCTTGCCCCCTTTCTCTCTCCATTGTCAGTTCAGTTCATTTCCGTCTCTCAGTCGTGTCTGACTCTTTGCAACCCCATGAATCGCAGCACGCCAGGCCTCCCTGTCCATCACCAACTCCCGGATTCCAATGAGACTCATGTCCATCAAGTCAGTGATACCATCCAGCTATCTCATCCTCTGTCGTCCCCTTCTCCTCCTGCCCCCAATCCCTCCCAGCATCAGAGTCTTTCCAATGAGTCAACTCTTCGCATGAGGTGGCCGAAGTACTGGAGTTTCAGCTTTAGCATCAGTCCTTCCAAAGAAATCCCAGGGCTGATCTCCTTCAGAATGGACTGGTTGGATCTCCTTGCAGTCCAAGGGACTCTCAACAGTCTTCTCCAACACCACAGTTCAAAAGCATCAATTCTTCGGTGCTCAGCCTTCTTCACAGTCCAACTCTCACATCCATACATGACTACAGGAAAAACCATAGCCTTGACTAGATGGACCTTTGTTGGCAAAGTAATGTCTCTGCTTTTGAATATGCTATCTAGGTTGGTCATAACTTTCCTTCTAAGGAGTAAGCGTCTTTTAATTTCCTGGCTGCAGTCACCATCTGCAGTGATTTTGGAGCCCAAAAAAATAAAGTCTGACATTGTTTCCACTGTTTTCCCATCTATCTCCATTGTAGTCACCCCAAAAAACTTCAGCCTGATTAAATTTTTCTGCCAACTCTGTACACCCAAGCAACTGAAGTTGACTAGCCAGCCATGCTGACTGACTTCCCCTTAAATTTATTCATACAAAACTCCAGGAGCGCTCAGTACTGCCTAGCAATCCATTTACTAAGCGGTTACCTCCTCCCTGTCCTGTGACATCAGCGCTCTCTTTCTGTTTGATTTTTCTCATCAGCACACGTTTGTAATGTAGTTCTCATCTTTCAAAAACAAAACTTCATATGACCCCTCATTTGTTTCCAAGTCCTGTCGCATTGCTCTGCTCTCCTTTTTGGCAAAACTCCTTAAAAGAAAGGCATACATTCAGTCTTCCTGCTTTCCTTTTCCTTTTTTCACTCTTCTGAATTCACTCCAGTTCAGCTTTTGCCCCCACCAGTCCACTCCTGTCAAGGTTCCGGTGGGTCAGCCACATCAGTCTTTCTACAGGACTTGGTCTTGGTGGCCACTGCCTTCTCCTTACAGGACTTGGTCTTGGTGACCACTGCCTTCTCCTTACTTGGCTGCTAGTCCAGCACCTCTCCTTCCATGTGAGCCGCCAGTCACCTTTCCTGCTCCTTTCTTCCTGCCTTCTAAAGTCTTTGCAGTTACTCTGTTTGGTTCCTAGACTCATAGCTATAAAGAGTCGCATGCCTCACAGCCCAACTCCAAGGGAACAGAAGCTTCTGCAAGTGGTACCCTTCCAGACCTTGCCGTATGTACCTCTTCACCTGGCTGTTCATTTATATCCGTTGTAAAAACTAGTAAATATATGTATGTTCTATGCTGCGTGCTAAGCCACTTCAGTTGTGTCCGACTCTTTGCAACCCCATCGACTGTAGCCTGCCAGTCTCCTCTGTCCATGGGATTTCCCAGGCAAGAATACTGGAGTAGGTTGCTGTTCCTTTCTTCAGGGAATCTTCCTGGCCCAGGGATCAAACCTGGGTCTCCTGTATTATAGGCAGACTCTTTATGACTAGCACCATCTGGGAAGCCCATATATATTCTGATAATTCCCAAATTTATATCTTTAGCCCCAGGCTCTCCACAGAAATCTAGATTCATGTATTTCCAGTTATATCCATGACTTTTCCCTTTGGAAGTCACATAAGCATCTCAAACTTAACACGCCCAAAATTTATTCTCTACCTTTCTTCCCATTAAAAAATGCATCATCAGTGGTGCTAAATCATAATGGAACACCTTATCCAGCTTTATTTTTCTTTATAACCCTTGTTACTACCTGAGATTACATCACATATCTGTATATTTACCCACTGGAATATAACCCCATGTCAACAGGGTCTCCTGTTTATTCACTTCTTGTATTAGGCAGAGTAATGGTCCAAAAAGATGTCCATGTCCTCATCCCCAGCAACTGTCAGTATGTTTCTTTGCATGGCAAAGGTGTTTCCCAGGTGGCGCTAGTGGTAAAGAACCTACCTGCCAATTCAAGAGACAGAAGAGATGCCAGTTCGATCACTGGGTAGGGAGATCTCCTGGAGAGAGCATGGCAACCACTCCAGTATTCTTGTGTGGAGAATCCCACGGACAGAGGAACCTGGCAGCCTGTGGTCCATGGAGCCACTAAGAGTCAGACACAACTGAAGCCACTGAGCACGCAAGCAGGCATGCACGTGGCCAAGGGGCTTTGCAAATATGATCAAATTAAGGATCTTGGGATGGGGAGATTATCCTAGATTCTGGTCCAGTGCAATCACAGTGGTCCTTAGAGGGTGAAGAGGAAGGCATGGGAAGTAGAGAAGTGGAGATCAGAGTGATGGAGCCTAGAGCTACAAATGTCAGCATCCTCAAGGAGCTGGAAAAGGCAAGGATAGATTGCCTCCCAGAACCGCCTTCTGTGGGGAACTCTGCTGACACCTTGACTTTAGCCCCATAAAATCGATCTGGACCTTCAGAACTTTAAGAGAGTAAATCTGTGTTGTTTTAAGCCACTAAACTTGTGGGTAATTTAAGTCATGGTAGGAAACTAATATACTCCTATATCTCTGGCATCTAGAATTTTCCAGACCCATAAGTGCTAAAATAAAACAATCTTGTTTGAATAAATGGTATATCTTCATTGTTTTAGATACCATATAAAGATAATTGGAGTTTCTAATCTTGATTCTGAATGTTCTCATTGAAAATAAATGATCCATTCTTTCTTTGAAAAGTAGCCTTTGCTTTTATTTTTGTCCAGGCAAAAGATATTTTTTGTTATCCTAGTCTATTTCAGGCAGGCATTTTATAAGAGAGAGAGTAGTGTGCGTGTAGTGACTTAAAAACTCTCAGAATGTCAGGAATGGAAAGGACTTTTAAAGGGCATTCAGTTTGAATTTCCTGATCTGATGTTTGTATATTTCTCACAATATCCCTGACAAGTGACCATCCCAAGTCTATTTTAGAACCTTCAGTGATGGGAAACTCACTTTAGCTGGAGGGGTCAAGACCACTTTTGGGTAGACTGTTCTCTGTTTTATTTTCTACTTACAGAATTAAAGCAAAACTAGCAATGTGAATTATAAGCCCAAACTGACTTATTTTAGGGCTTCCCAGGTGGTGCAGGGGAAAAGAATCCGCCTGCAATGGGGAGACTTGGGTTCGATCCCTGTGTTGGGAAGATCCCCTGGAGAAGGGAAAGGCTACCCACTCCAGTATTCTGGCCTGGAGAATTCCATGGACTGTATAGTCCATGGGGTTACAAAGAGTTGGACACAACTGAGAGTCTTTCACTTTCACTTTACATGTGAAGTGCCTCCTTTTGCGTTCATGCTTGTCAGAAAATCCTTATGCTATTTCACCAGAAACCATCAAATATACTTTTAGGGGATAAAAATCAAGCAGTGATTTTCAGGTAAGTGATAAATGCTTATATTGCTCCCTCATTGTGCCTGTGTGTGTGTGCGTGCTCATGTCCGACTCCTTATGACCCCATGAACTGTAGCCCACCAAGCTCCTGTGTCTGTGGGATTTTCCAGGCAAGAATACTGGAGTGGGTCGCTATTTCCTTCTCTAGCAGATCTCTCAAACCCGGGGATCAAACCCACATCTCTTGTATCTCCTGCACTGGCAGGTGGATTCTTTACCAACTGTGCAACCTGAGAAGAGACTACACCGTTAGGAGGCATTTAAGACTAAGTTTTAGTAGAGAATGGTATTATCCTAACTTTAAGTTTATACTTCTCCCCAAATACTGTCAAATTATTAATATTTGCATTTTGTTGATGGCTCAACAGATGCAGGACAGTCAGTTGAATTTAGTTTAACAAATGTTGAGCCCAGTCTGTGTCTCACACTCTATGCTAGGCACCTTAGGAAGAAAAATGACCAAGTTATGTCTCCTAGAGAGTAACCCTCACAAGCTGCTAGGGGATATAGACACGAAAACACAAATAGAACAAGAAGCGATAAGTGCTCTACTGATGGCACAAAGACTTATGAGAGTGTATGGTGTTAGAAATGTTCTAATTTCATTCTTTTACATGTAGCTATCCAGTTTCCCCAGCACCACTTATTGAAGAGACTGTCTTTTCTCCATTGTATATTCTTGCCTTCTTTGTCATAGATTAATTGACCATAGGTTATAAGTTTATTTCTGGGCATCTGTCCTGTTCCATTGATCTATATTTCTGTGTCTGTGCCAGTACCATGTTGTCTTGATTACTGTAGCTTTGTAGTATAAACTGAAGTCAGGGAGCCTGATTCCTCCAGCTCCATTTTTCTTTCCCAAGATTGCTTTGGCTATTCAGAGTCTTATGTGTTTCCATACAGATTAAAAAAAAAATTTTTTTTTATTCTAGTTCTGTGAAAAATGCCATTGGTAGTTTCATAGGGATTATATTAAATCTTTAGATTCCTTTGGGTAGTATATCCATTTTAACAGTATCAATTCTTCTAGTCCAAGAACATAATATATCTTTCCATCTGTTTCTGTCATCTTCAGTTTCTTTTATCAGCATCCTAAAGTTTTTGGAGTGTGGTACAGGTCTTTTGCCTCATTAGGTAGGTTTATTCCTAGGTATTTTATTCTTTTTGAAGTAATGGTAAATGGGATTGTTACCTTAATTTCTCTTTCTGATCTTTCCTTGTTAGTATATAGAAAGGGAAGAGATATCTGTATGTTAAGTTTTTATCCTGAAACTTTACCAAATTCACTGATGAACTCTAGTAGGTTTCAGGTAGCATCTTTAGGATTATCGACATATAGAATCATGTTGGGCTTCCCTGGTGGCTCAGACAGCAAAGAATCCTCCTGCAATGCAGGAGACCCGGGTTCAATCCCTGGGTTGAGAATATCCCCTGGAGAAAGGAATGGCTACCCACTCCAGTATTCTTGCCTGGAGAATCCCATGGACAAAGGAGCCTGGTGGGCTACAGCCCATGGGGTCACAAAGTCAGACATGACTGAGTGACTAACACTTCACACACAGTTATCATATCACCTGCAAACTATGACTGTTTTATTTCTTTTCTAATTTAGATTCCTTTTATTTCTTTTTCTTCCCTGATTGGCATGGCTAGATCTTCCAAAACTATGTTGAATAAAAGTGGCAAGAGTGGACATCTTCATCTTGTTCTTGATTTTAGAGGAAATGCTTTCAGTTTTTCACCATTGAGAATGATGTCAGCTGTAGGTTTGTCGTATATGGCCTTTAATATGTTGAGGTAGGTTCCTTCTATGCCCACATCCTGGAGAATTGTGTTTTTTTGTGTTTTTTTTTTTAAATCATAAATGGATTTTGGGTTTTGGCAAACGCTTTTTCTACATCTTTGAGAGGATCATGTGGTTTTTATTATTCAATTTCTTAATGTGGTATATCACACTGATTGACTTGCAGACATGGAAAAGTCCTTGCCTCCCTAGGATAAAGGCCACTTGATCATGGTATATGATCCTTTAAACGTATCATTGGATTTGCTTTGCTATCATTTTGTTGAGAATTTTTGCATCTGTGTTCAGTGATATTGCCCTGTAATTTTCTTTATTTGTGGTATCTTTGTCTGGTTATTGCTTCCCTGGTGGCTCAGCTGCTAAAGAATCCGCCTGCAATGAGGGAGACTTGGGTTCAATCACTGGGTTGGGAAGATCCCCTGGAGAAGAGAACAGCTACCCACTCCAGTATTCTGGCCAGGAGAATTCCATGGACTGAATAGTCCATGGGGTCGCAAAGAGTCGGACACGACTGAGCGACTTTCACTTCAACAATTTGTCTGGTTTTGGAATCAGGGTGATTGTGGCCTCATAGAACAAGTGTGGGAGTGTTTCTTCTTTTGCAGTTTTTTGGAATCATTTCAGAAGGATAGATGTTTCCTGTTTTCCAAATATTTGATAGACTTCAGCTATGATGCCGTCTGGTCCTGGACTTTTGTTAGAATTTTTTAAAATCACAGTTTCACTTTCAGTACTTGTGATTTATCTGTTGATACTTTCTATTTCTTCCTAATTCAGTCTTGGAAGATTGTACCTTTCTAAGAATTTGTCCATTTCTTCTAGGTTATCCATTTTATTGGCATACAGTTGTTTGTAGTAGTCTCTTATGGTTCTTTGTATTTCTGTGGTGTCAATTGTATTTTTGTCAGTTTAATTAATATGTGTTAGTCCTGGCATGTTCCTCCTTGGGTTTATCTATTAATATATGGAACTCTCTGCACTTCCTGAACTTGTGTGACTGTTTCTGTTCCCAAGTTAGTTAAGTTTTCACCTATTATCTCTTCAAATATTTTCAGACCCTTTCTCTCTTCTTCTAGGACCCCTATAAGGGGAATGTTGGTGCATTTAACGTTGTTTCAGAGGTTCTGAGAGTGTCCTCGTTTCTTTTCATTCGTTTTTCTGTTCCATGGCAGTGATTTCCACCCATCTGTCTTTCAGCTCACTCATTTGTTCTTTTGCTTCATTTGTTGTGCTATTGATTCCATGTAGTGTATTTTTCATTTCAGTTATTGTATAGTTCAACTGTTTGTTGTTTCTATTTTCTAGCTCTTTATATTTTCTTGTATCTTCTTGGTCTGTGCCCCCATTCTTTTTCTGATATCATGGATCATCTTTACTATCATTATTCTGAGTTCTTTTTTAGGTACTCTGCCTATCTCCACTCTGTGTAATTGTTCTGGGGTTTTATTTTGTCCCCTCATCTGGAACATATTTCTCCATCATCTTACTTTGTCTAACTGTCTGTGATTGCAATTTCTGTTTCACAAACTGAAAGGTTGTAGTTCCTCTTGCTTCTGGTGCTGCCTCCTGCTGGGTGTGTCTGGTCTAAGAGCTTTGTGCAGGTTTCCCAGTGGGAGGGCTGTGTCATGGTGTGTGTTTAGAGGTGGGTGTACATTCAGGACAACTTTAGGCAGCGTGTCTACTGATGGATGGGGCTCCCTCCACTTGGGAGGTGTTCCCAAGACGTTCCCACCTTGTTGATTGTCTGTCATGAGGTGTTCCAAAACTGGAGCCTGTTGGCTGTGTTCTCAGTGTGAAAATGGCAACCTCTGGGAGAGCTCATGTTAGTGAATATTCCCCAGTATCTCTGCCATTAGTGTCCTTGACCCTACAGTGAGCCACAGCCCCACCTCCCCAGGAGACCCTCCAAGACCCTTAGGCAGGCCTGGCCCAGGCTCCTATGGAGTCACTACCTTACCCTGGCTCACAGTGCATTTGAAATCTTATGGGTGCCCTCCAAGAGTGGAGTCTCTGTTTCGCCCAGTCCTGTGGAGCTCCTGTACTTAAGCTCTTCAAAGTCAGAGGCTCCTCCTCCTCCTGATGCCAGACCCCCAGGTTCGGGAACCTCAAGTGAGGCTCAGAACTCTCCCTCCTGTGGGAATACCTCTGTGGTTTAATTATTTAATTATTGCCCACCCAGTGGTTATGGGATTTGACTATATTGAGAAAGCACCCCCTTCTACCATCTTGCTTTGTCTTCTTTTTCATCTTTGAGTGTAGAATATCTTTTTTGATAGGTTTCAGTCTTTTTTGTCAATGGTTCTTCAGCAGTTTGTTGTAATTTTGGTGTTTCACAAGAGGACTCAAGCCCAAGTCCTTCTATTCTGCCATCTTGTCTCCTCCCCTCAGAAATCAAATAATAATTATCTTAACTGATGTGACTTTTAAAATCAAGAATTAGACAGCATTTAACAACCCATTTAAATGTATAACACCTCATCCTTTAGACAGATATATACAACATACAAACTATATTTCACTGAAAAAAAATGAAGGAAAATTGTGAATTTCCTCCATTCTCTTTTTTAGCCTTTTTTTACTCTTGTAATTTGCAGTAGTTGAAGATGAAAATTAAATGCAAGTTTGGCTTTTAAAAGAGGAATATTGAAACTATATATATATTTAATATGTAATTTTTAAAGTTTGGAAAATGTAACTCTTCCCATCTTTTCTATGGTGTCAAAGACAACAGAAACAACTGTTAGAACTCTACCAGACAAGGGTGAAGAGATCTGCGGGTATTTCTTGAATCCTTCTTTAATGTCATCAGAATGTTCACCTACAATTTTGAAAAAGAAAACAGAAGACATAAGCGACCTCCCTTCTGAGAGTCAAAGAAGCATACCGCTTGCTGTGACTGATGCATTAGAGCATATTATGGAACAGCTCAATGTTTTGACACAGGTGGGTTGGCATGTTTCACACTTAGAGGTAAGATGTACAAAATCCTGGCTACAGCAGGCTGCAGAACTAGCAGAGCAGCGGGGGGATACTTTCTTTCTTAGCAAGCTCAAAGGTGGTAGTTAACAGAGCAACACGTGCTCTGCTGAGGTGCTCTAGGTCTTGTGGAGGCAAGGTCTGAGCCCATGCGTATGTAAACGTGTGCATACGCAGACTGTACTATATCTGGCATCTGAGGACCAGAAGGGAGGGGGGGAGACAGTGACGAAATATTGGGGTACTTCATGCTATAAATCTGATTCTGGACAGTAATGTTTTGCCCTAAGAATTTTCTAATGTAGTGTATTTAGATTTTGGATATTATCAAAGAAATATTTAAGGCCAAAAGAAAAAATATATTGGGATTAATCATTTCAGTTAGAATGAAATATTGGCAATGCTTTTAGTTTTCACTCTGAGGATAATTCCCTCTGTCCAATGTATAACTTCCCTCATTTCAAAGCTTCTTACGGGACACTCTGTTCTGGAGATGAGGTTTTCACATTCCCCTTTTAGAATATTACCCAGTCTTTTTTTTTTTTTTTTTCATTGATGCTAAATTTTAATTTATTTTTTACTGCACAGGATGACTTTCAGCATTCATTATTTTTTACCAGACTGTATACATCCTTTTATTAAATTTCATTATATGGTCATGCTTATAATGAATAATTTTACAGTGAAAAGGAAAGACATAATGGCTTAATCCCTTTTAATTACATTTAAGCAATTTTTTAAATTTATTTCTTTTATTGAAGGATAATCGCTTTACTGAATGCCAATTTACCTTTGCCAAGAAGGAATACAATGAATCTTAACACACCAAAGGTCTTCCAACTCTTGGTCAGGAAATTTAGATGTCATTTAATGGAAGCAGTGTATTAAAATGGATACATCAAAGGTTGTCCTTCCAGCTTTCCTTGGTGTTTCTTTTGAATAAGTCTTATCATTCTTTGATAAATAGGATGAGGACACTAATATTTGTCAGAGCAGATGCTGTCCCAAGTTATACAGAAAGAAGCTATGACATGAACTAGAGATGTTGATTACTTTCCCAGAATAAATATTTTGAGTTGAAATAGCTCTTGTATAGAAGTTATCTTGCATATAAGTTAATGTACAGTTAACCCTGGCTGTACATTATAATCGCCCAGGCAATTAAGAATCGTCCAGATGTCCAGTTCTCATCTCCAGAGAATTCAAGGTTTTGGCATGGGTCTTTTAACTTTCCCTTCTGGGTTTAGAGCCAGTAATTAAAAATGTTACCCTTTAGATAACTTCTCCGAACCTTGGAGTTAAGGGACATGGATATGAGTCGTGACAGGTTGTGGGAACAAGTCTTGTGAGACCTTGGAGTCATAAGATTTGTTCAGTGAAAAATCATAGGAAAATCACCAATTTTTGCTTTGCAGTATTGTGCTGGAGGTGACTTTGTGTTTATCAGACGTCTCTTGCCTTTAAAAGGCAGTTTTTCTCTCACCCTCCTGCCAGCTTTAGTTTTGGGGCCTGTTTCGAGGGCCCTGGCTCCGCACGTGCTGGCTTCCTCACTTGCCTATCCCATTGAGTGGCAGGTCCTCTTGCGGGTCTTTCCATCCTCTGCTCTATCAGCTTTGTGACCCATTTCACCTTTTTCCCTGATTCAGGGTTAAATGGATCACTTTAAGCTGTATTGAAAGTCTCTACTTTTTTAACTTTGAAGGACTGACTACCCTTCAAATACGAAAGAAGTGAAAAGCAGGCACAGCACACTTGCAAAATGGGAACAGTGTGAATCTGTGGGCGAATCAAGTGAAATAAGCACATTCTGGTTCACTTCAATTACAGATGACTGAGTATCTCCTAACCCTGTGGCAATGTTTATAATTCAGTACAGATTGTTTTGGGTTGGCCAAAACGTTTGGGCTTTTCTGTAAGTTATAAGATGTTACAGAAAAACTCAAATGAGCATTTGGGCCAACCCAACAATATCACTTTCTCATTATAATTTTTCAGACAGTAGGTAACTGGAGTTAACCAGTGTTATAGGTGTTGATAATATACGTATCAAAAGCTTTTGCTTTTTGCATTATGATAATGTATGTAAATATCAGGCAAAATGCTTGGAGCATAGTAGGCACCCAAGAAATATTAAAAAGTATTATGAGCATTGCTGTTAATTTTGATCATTAACAGTAGTGTAGTGTTGTGCTGGAGGTGACTTTGTGTTTATCAGACATCTCTTGCCTTTAAAAGGCAGTTTTTCTCTCAACCTCATGCCAGCTTTAGTTTTGATTGGCCTATTTCCCAGGCCAATCATAACAAGTCATGATCTATAGTATGGAATATGAAAGAAAAAAAACTATTGAATAATAGAAAAAAAAAAAAAAAAGAACAACTGATTACTGTCAGAAACTGATAGGGAATCAATTCATTATCTTGAAACTTATTGACTAAAGCAACCATGAATTTATGCTGCTTTTCCTGTATGAACTGTACTTCCAGGCAACCAAATAATATATGAGAAGTGTATTTTGTAAACCATCCCAACTAATAAATGGAAATAGAATGTCATTGCCCTCTAAAGAAAGAATAGACTTACCAAGGGATCTAGCCTGAGTCTTATCAAGCCTTTGAATCCCGTTTCCAATTTATATAAAATACAGAAAGTAAAAGAACAGATTTAACTGTATCTGGAGCACACAGTCCCTAAAATCCAGTCTGGTAGGGAATCTACAGGTCAGATGGCCTGAGCCTGTAAATAGACAAATTATAAAGAAAATAAAGCAAGGAAGTGGGGAATCTGCAGATTAAATGGGTAAGATAAAGTTGTAGTTTCTAGGGATGCATACTTGAAAGATAAAGCCATAAAAACATGCAGATTATTCGTATAGTGGTCAGGATAGTGGCTGTTAAGGGGAAGGTGCATGCAAGGCACTAGCTCTTGACCTGGTGCTGGTCACAAGGGTGTTTTTCTCATGAGAATTCATTGATACTTTTTAGTGTGCAATTTCCTGAATCAAGTTTATAGCGAAGTTAAAAAAAAAGAATTGAAGTAATCGATAATCACAATTTAAAAGTAGCCGTGTGTGTGTGTGTGTGTGTGTGTGTGTGTGTGTGTGTAGTCAAAAACTCACTTACTAGCCGAAGGAGTTAGAATAGCTAAGATTTGTAAAGTCTTGTTGTGCCAGGCACTAGCTTAAGCATTTTACATCCCTGATTTCATTCAGTCTTCCTACCAACTCTGTGAGGTGCTGTTATCATCTTCTGGGTGCAGAAATGAGTGGCAGTCATTATATTTTCAAGGTAAGCTAGGTATCCAGCTGTCTAGGGTAATATAGATATGGCCCATATGGATTGATTGTGGCAGAATGACCAGTGACGCCATTTAAGTAGTAGTGGTGCACGTGGCATTCCGTCCCACTTCCCACATTCCACATTACCTGGGACACTATTTAACATGCCTCGTGTGGTCTCTTCTCTGGCACCGATGCTTTAGAAGATCAGACTTTAGAATTGTCCATAGAGGCTTGATCATTTATTCCTTTTTTCTTAAATGCATCCTCTTTTTCCCTTTTCCTCAAACGGCTTGGCAGTGCTTTGTCCTGTGGTGGGTTGCAGAAACGGAGCAAGTTCTGGAGCTCATTTCTGAACCAACCTCCTGGCAAGAGAGTAGGCATTACAGTTCTGAAAAAGATCAGTGCAGAGATTATCACCATCATTCTCACCACCAGGTCACCAGGCCCTGATGACTTTGTCCTCCTTTTTTTGCAGACTGTTTCAATCTTGGAGCAGCGACTGACTTTGACAGAGGATAAGCTGAAAGACTGCCTTGAAAATCAGCAAAAGCTTTTCAATGCAATTCAACAGAAAATTTGAACAGAAAAGTATGAGCAGAGGCATGAGAAATGAACACATGTACGTATACTCAGGAAGGCAGTACCAGCTGCTTCATGCAACGCAGCCATGTGCGAATTGGCATGGCATTTCTTAAAAGGGTGAGCAACAGAACAAAAGGCAGAAAAGGCAGAATTAAGGACCAGTTTAAACATACCAATCAATGTCTAGGACTAATTCAAATCATTACTATTTATGGTTCCAGTAATAAAGTGATAAGCATTCAAATGGCTCTATATTTCCCCCCCATATTATTTTTTAAATGTTAGTTTTTGTTAATAGTTCAAATCCTGCCAGGAAAATAACCAAATCTTTGGATTTCATTTTAATTTCAAATTGACCATGTTCAGGCAATTCCTTCAACAATTAGTGTACTCTTTAGTGAACTGTACCCTTAGGGTGAAATAATTCACTTACCTCTAAAATAGCATTTTATGTGCAGAGAATGAATTAATGATCTGACTTGTATTTCCCAGTTTAAAAAATTTACTCTTTCTTACCTATGCCATTTGATGAAAAGATGATCTCACAAACTCTCAAACCACAGAATTTCCACAGCAAGAATACACTTATTTTAATTAGCAACAGCACATACAGGACATATGGCAGGGATTTTGATTTAATTTACGGCATACATTGCTTATTCTTTGACCAACCTGAAAGAAAATGAAGAGTTAGAAATATGTGACGTGCACATATCTTCCGTAGATGAAGGCACTAAATGTTTTCGGTTGTATCCAAACCTGTGATATCAGTTTATGAAGATTAAATTAGTGCAGAATCCTCAAAACCCAGAACCATGCAACAGCAATACTTAAAAATACACACACATGTGTGTTCACATGCTTCAGGAATGTTTAGGGTGATTTTGGTACCTGAATGTAAGGACTTTAAAAGAACATTTATTGGCATCATTGTCTACCTGTTTCTTTTAATTGTGATTTGAAACAAAATGAAAATGAGTAAAACATGCTAAAAGATCTTGGTTATAATTTAAGAATTTTATCTTAAACAAAATAAGAGATTAAATTGGAAAAAAAATGAATTTATCTTGCATTTCTGTTAACCTATATCAAAAACCGAAGGTGGAAGAAGACAGGCCGCATTTATGATACCTGCAGGCATACCCTGGGGAAAATACTATGTTTTGGAAAAGAAAAAGGTCCTATTTACATACGGGTCTATATTGAGAAATTTCTCAAAGCCATTTCAATTGTATTTATGAGGTGGTTTTGTTTTATCATCCCTTGTGTTTTAAGTGCCTTTTTATACAATACTAAGTAGGAACTTCTAGACCGTTTCAAGCGTTTATAAGACTAAGTGGCACTGTATATTTTATAACCTCGTTGAGAAGACTAAGAAATGAAATGTCATACCAATTTTTGTTTACTTTTTTATTCTTCAAACAATAAAAGACATTTTACCTTTAAAAAAAGTTGTTTCTTTTTAAGTGATTAAAGTCTAGAAATAATAGTAGGTTTCTTATCTAGCTCACTTAACTCTAAACTTCGTAACAACCTCCTAGAGAACTTGTCAAAACAGTTCCGGTGCTTTTCCTCGGGCTTCTGATTCACTAGGTCTGGTCTGGCAGGGCCCAATAATTTGCATCTCTGACAAGCTCACAGGAGATTTGGTGCTATTGGCCTCAGGCCGACAGTTTAGAAACTGTTGACCAGCTATAGCCACTTCCTGCAACATGGTGTTACCACATACTTTTATGGCCATAGACCTTTATTATAAGTGATATAAAAACAGTGATGACAGAAGTTTAAAAGCCTTAAAACGTTTTCAGGAGGGATATTTTATAACCCTCTTTCCCTCCCCCACAACTTTGTTTATACTTTTGAGGATTCTTTCCTTCGGATTCCAGCCTCTCATTTGTCCTAGCTGCCTATTCGCTGCGTGAGCAACATCTCCACTTGGAAGACCTGGCAGGCCATCTCTGAATGTGCCCAAAGCCAGTCCCTACTGTACCCTCAACCACCAGCCAGCTCCTCTCTCCCCTAGCCTCCGGACCTCCAACTCTCCTTCAAGGCACTCAGGTTGGAGTTATCCTTGAATCCTTGATCCTACGCTCCACTCCCATTCTTTCAGCAAATCTTATGAGAAGATATGAGAGACCAGATCATTTCTCACCCCTTCTTCAGCCACCAAAACAGGCCATCATTGTCTCTTCCCAGAATGACTGCAGTACTTCTTAACTGTCTCCACCATCACCTTTGGACAGCAGGCCAGAGTGGTTCTTGAAAAGACGGAGTTCAAACATGTGGCTCTTTCGGCTCCAAGCCCTTCAGGGCCTCCTATCTCGGAGTAGAAGCCTAAGGTCTGACAGTGGTGATATGCTCCCCACCCCTTCATTTTAGACCTCCCCAACCAGTCCATTCTGAAGGAGATCAGCCCTGGGATTTCTTTGGAAGGAATGATGCTAAAGCTGAAACTCCAGTACTTTGACGACCTCATGCGAAGAGTTGACTTATTGGAAAATGCTCTGATGCTGGGAGGGATTGGGGGCAGGAGGAGAAGGGGACGACAGAGGATGAGATGGCTGGATGGCATCACTGACTCGATGGACGTGAGTCTGAGTGAACTCCGGGAGTTGGTGATAGACAGGGAGGCCTGGCGTGCTGCGATTCATGGGGTCACAAAGAGTTGGACACGACTGAGCGACTGATCTGATCTAATCTGGTCTTCCCCTTGGGGGCCATACTTACTCACTGCACTTGGTCACAGTGGCTTCTTTGCTTCCCTTTGTAGAAGCAAAACGGCTCCCACCTGAGAGCACTGGCCTTGCCATGTCCTCTGCCTGGAGCCCTGTCCCCAGGCGTCCCTCATAACATTCCAGCCCGGCTCACATGTTGCCTTTTCAGAGGTGCCCTTCCTAATCAGCCTATGTGAAATAGTAACCCTCCATTCACTCCCTGCCTAGCCCTGGTACAATAAGATTGCACACAGCCTCTTCCACTGTGAACTGACCTCTTCAAAAAGTAAGCACGGTCATCTTTAGATTCCCAAACTAGCACAGTTCATAGGAGCAGCTCAACAGGTAGGTATCCAAAAAAAAGCTCAACCTAAAAGTTGAGAAGATTCTATTCAGTGCACTTACGGAGGACTTACGTCCAAGATACAGCCTCTCAGATAACTCTAAGGGACTTTTTCTAAAGAGGTAAGACAGGAGCAGGATAAATAGAAGTTTTGCAAATAAAACAACATAACAAAACAAATACAAACTAGGTAGAACATTAAAAGATTACTGTTGAAGAAAACCAGATATCTGGAGCTAATGAATTTTAGCACTTTTCTATGTATAAGAAGATGCAAGAGTCCGGGCTTATTGAAAATCTTCCTTTGATAGCACCTTAACCATCTACTACCAGTATCCCATTTTTTCTCCATTCTGAATTCAGGGTGCCCAGTCGGGGGCGGGTGCGGTGACCACAACATTCTCTGTTTACTGAAATGCTGGCAACATTCTATGTCTCCAGTATTCTATGTCTCTCAATCATAAATTCAACCGTTTGGAAGGCATTTAGTGATCAATTTTGTCCCATGGCACTAGGAAGTTTCACTCCTAGATCGGCTGGAGACTGTGTGATATAGGCTATTCAGTCTACACAGACACTCTGAAATCTCATAGCGTCCCTGTAACAGTTATGAATCTGGCATTACAATATACTTAGATATAAACTTATAATAAAGTAAGTTTATAAACAATATAAACTTATAATATAAACTTGTGTGCTGTGTGCTGAGTCTTCAGTCGTGTCCGACTCTTTGCGACCCCATATAGCCCACCAGGCTCCTCTGTCTGTGGGATTCTACTGGCAA
Source organism: Bison bison bison (assembly GCF_000754665.1). Lineage (NCBI taxonomy): Eukaryota > Metazoa > Chordata > Mammalia > Artiodactyla > Bovidae > Bison > Bison bison. The sequence goes on along the minus strand of NW_011495084.1, from coordinate 10,849,284 downwards.
GAATACTGGAGTGGGTTGCCAGGCCCTCCTCCAAGGGATCTTCCCAACCCATGGATCAAAACTGTGTCTCCTGCGTCTCCTGCACTGCAGACATATTCTTTACTGCTGAGCCACCGGTGAAGCTCATAAACAGTTTATAAATAATAGCTGGAATAAGTTAAATTTGCTTGCCAGGGGACTAGGGCTTTACTCCTTTTGGAAAAGAAATAAGATTTTTACTTGCCCTTGATAAACCCTTAAGGAGGCTATGAATTAGATTCTAGGCAAAGGAGCCTTTCCAACTGTTGGAGTTTTTAAAGGCTATTTTTCCACTTTTTCTCTCCTTGTTGTCAGGTTCTATCTGATTAATTAGGCTCAGTCTCAGGTCATTGTGGGCTATAGCTAAGTTTCTGATTTGTAGAGATTTGCAAGAGAAAGATGGGCTTCCCTGGTGGCTCAGATGGTAAAGAATCTGCCCTCGATGAGGGAGACCTGAGTTTGATCCCTGGGTTGGGAAGATCTGGAGGAGGGCATGGCAACTTCCAGTATTCTTGCCTGGGGAGAGAAAGATAGTTGCTTTTAATTCTCCAAAGAACCCGTGTGCCTCCCAAATGATTTTAAAAGATTGATTTTGCCCAACTATATTTTCTTTAATTTGATCTTTTAATATAAGTGAGAAGATTTCCAACTAAACTGAAATTCAAGAGTTCTATGTTCTAGAATTTCAGGGTTAATTTATCAAGCATTCAAAAGCTTGCACAAGGCATTCAACAAAGGCCCTCTTTCAGAGTGCAAGGCTAGATCCAGAGTAAAGTTTCTTTTTTTTTTTAAGTTATCCCCGAAATATTAGCTCCCAGTTTTTACTTTATATTGCACAGTTTTAGCTAACCCCATCCATTTCCTTTAGTATGCTAATTAGTGTATTTCCTGAGATTCATATGCCCTGCCTTATAATACCAAGCAAGGGAAGCATTCTCGAGAAGGGCATGGCAACCCACTCCAGTATTTGTGTCTGGAGAATCCCCATGGACAGAGGAGCCTAGTGGGCTATAGTCCATGGGGTCACAAAGAGTCAGACATGACTGACTGCCTAAGCACAGCACAGGAAGCATTCCCCAGCAAGACCAAGTGTTTTTTCGACAATATACTTAGGCAACCCAGCTTCAATAAAACCTATTTAAATATACCGATTTTTATAAAATTGCATCTCAGTTCTACCAACTTTCACACCTTTAGATTTTAGTCTCCATTGTTGTTCAGTTGCTAAGTCATGGCTGACTCTTTTATGATACTGTGGAATGGAGTCCACCAGGCTCCTCTGTCCATGGGATTTCCCAGACAAGAAGACTGGAGTGCCATTTCCTGCTCCAGGGAATCTTCCTGAGCCAGGAATTGAACCGTTGTCTCCTAATTGGCAGGGAGATTCTTTACTGCTGAACCACCAGGGAAGCCCCTAAAAAAGCCTTGATTTTACAAGGAGTCCTAGAAGCTTTCTTTTCATCTCTGACCATTCATCTGTTTTTGTATAAAAGGTCCTGGGGCCCCCAGTCAGGGGTTGAGCCAAGAGACTCAGGCCCTTTTATCAACCTTTTAACTTGATTTTGACTAGTCCTAATTGTTGCACCAAGTAATTATTCATCAAGTATCTCAGTGTAATTTTCTCCCAAACTTTGATCTGGGATAAATAGAGCAAACTTGTTGGGGTGCTTTAATGTCGGGAACCAAAAAGGAGGGTCTCTTTGGCCCATCCGACCTTTGAAAATACTTTCAAAGCACTTATCTGATAAAGGAATCCTATCTAAAATAGGCATAAAATAATTGAAGCCCAACAATATAAAAACAAAAACCTGGGACTTCCCTGGTGGTCCAGTGGTTGAGAATCTGCCTGCCAATGCAGGGGACATGGGTTTGATCCCTGATCCGAAAAGATCCACATGCCTCGGAGCAATGAAGCCCGTGCACCACAACCACTGAGCCTGAGCTCTAGTGCCCATGCTCTGCAACAAGAGAAGCCACCACACGGAGAAGCCCGCGCACTGCGACCGGGGAGCAGCCCCTGCTCGCTGCAACTAGAGGAAGACCGCGCAGCAAAAAAGACCCAGTGAAACAAAAAATAAGCAAATAAACCAATTGAAAACACCAAAGGTAAATTCAGGCTCAATAAGCACATAACAGGATCTTCAACATCATAGGTCACTAGAAAATTGCAAATTAAAACAAGGAAAGATGACTATACATCTATTAGAATGACTAAAATGCAAACCCTGAGAAAACCAAAGCTGGTAACCATGTGAAGCAACAGGAGCTCCATGATAAGCATACAGAATGGGGCAGCCACTTTGCAAGACAGTTTGACAGTTTCTTACAAAAATAAACATACCAATTACCGTGCAGTCCGACAATCAATTATCTTTGGTTGTTTAACTAAATAGATTGAAAATGTGCTCACGCAATAACCTGCACATGAATGATTACAGCATCTTTATTCATAATTGCCAAAACTTGGAAACCAATAAGATCTCTTTCAGGGATGATTTGTTTAATACAACTGTGATCCATCCAGACAATGGAATATTATTCACTGTTAAAAAGAAATGAGCTATCCAGTCATAAAAAGATATGGAGGAATCTTAAATGTATATCACTAAGTGAAAGATGACCATCTGAAAAGGCCCTTAAGTTGTTTGCAATTCTGGTATTAATTTTTTAAGTGCAAGAAATGTTGAAAATACCATCATATACTATAATGGAAACATATAAACATAAGGTTCTAGACACGTAAGCACCTGAACAGAAACCATCTCTACCATGTAGCTTTCATAACTGATGCAAAAGACTTCTGGGAGATGAGGAGGGAGGAAAAAAGGGGAGAGAAGATGAGACAGAAACGCACAGATGCTAACAGCATGTTAAACATGGGAAAGCCAAAGTGGAGTAAGCCCACTCAAGTGATACATGTTCTTCTTACTCTCACAGAGGCAGGCAAACTTGATATCATTATTCACTCAACACTTGATTTCCTGGTAAAATACACAGTCAGCAAGAATGCTAAAGGCAGGACCACCCATGTGCTGGATGCCTTTTGGTACCTTTACTAGACCAAACCCTGCAGAGTAAAGGGCTGTGGTGTCAAGGACGCCAAGACAAAATGAATATGCATGTTCATGGTTTGCAGTGAAGGGAACACACAGGGGGACCCACCTTTCTCATTCTGGGTCAGGACCCTAGAAGGGGAGCTATAGGGAAAGGCAGTCATGATTGAAGAGAAGACATCTTAGAAATGATGTGTTTTTTGCTCCACACATGCCTATAAAAATCCAGTATGGTCTTTTTCATGGTGCCTCGGAGGCTGTCGGCCGCTTCAGAATGAAGCTGAACATCTCTTTCCTGGCCACTGGCTGCCAGAAGCTCATTGAAGTGGACGATGAATGAAAACTTCATACCTTCTGCGAGAAGCGTATGGCCACAGAAGTTGCTGCTGATGCTCTAGGTGGAGAATGGAAGGGTCATGTGGTCCGAATCAGTGGCGGGAACAATAAGCAGGGTTTCCCCATGAAGCAGGGTGTCTTGACCCATGGCCAAGTTTGCCTGCTACTGAGTAAGGGGCGTTCCTGTTACAGACCAAGGAGGACTGGAGAGAGAAAGCGTAAAAATCTGTATGGGGTTGCATTGTGGATACCAATCTGAGTGTTCTCAATTTGGTCATCGTGAAAAAAGGGGAGAAGGATATTCCTGGACTCACTGATACTACAGTGCCTCATCGCCTGGGTCCCAAAAGAGCTAGCAGAATCCACAAACTTTTCAATTTCTCTAAAGATGATGTCCGCCAATATGTTGTGTGAAAGCCCCTAAACAAAGACTAGGTGAGAAACCTAGGACTAAAGCACCCAATATTCAGCGTCTCCTGACTCCACGAGTTCTGCAGCACAAACGCCGGCGTATTGCTCTGAAGAAACAGCGTACTAAGAAAAACAAAGAAGAGGCTGCAGAATATGCTAAACTTTTGGCCAAGAGAATGAAGGAGGCCAAAGAAAAACGGCAGGAACAGATTGCCAAGAGACGGAGGCTGTCCTCTCTGAGAGCTTCTACTTCCAAGTCTGAGTCCAGTCAAAAATGAGATGTTCTAAGAGTAACAAATAAATAAGATCAGACATCCAAAAAAAAAAAAAGAATCCAGTATGTCTCCATCTCATACTCAAATGAATTACTCTTCCAAGGCATGCTTCTCTTTGATACACATGGGTGGTGTCACCCAACTGAACTCTGAAGTGGGAAATTTGAACCCAAAAGCACAATTTATCATTTATGAACACATCGATCCCATTCTAAAACCTGTCATTTTACAGCAAGAATTAAAACAGTATCTCCAACGTGGATTCATAACTCAGTTCAGTTCAGTCGCTCAGTCATATTCAACTCTTTGCGACCCCATGGACTGCAGCATGCCAGGCTTCCCTGTCCATCACCATCTCCCAGAGTTTGCTCAAACTCATGTTCATAGACTCAGTGATGCCATCCAACCACCTCATACTCTGTCGTTCCCTTCTCCTCCTGCCTTCAATGTTTCCCAGCATCAGGGTCTTTTCAAATGAGTCAGTTCTTCGCATCAGGTGGCCAAATTATTAAGAGCTTCAGCTTCAGTATCAGTCCTTCCAATGAATATTCAGGACTGATTTACTTTAGGATTGACTGGTTGGATCTCCTTGCAGTCCAAGGGGCTCTCAAGAGTCTTCTGCAATACCACAGTTCAAGAGCATTAATTCTTCGGTGCTCAGCTTTCTTTATAGTCCAACTCTCACATCCATACATGACTACTGGAAAAACCATAGCTTTGACTAGACAGATCTTTGTCAGCAAAGTAATGTATCTGTTCTTTAATAAACTGTCTAGGTTGGTCATAGCTTTCCTTCCAACGAGCAAGCGTCTTTTAATTTCATGGCTGCAGTCACCACCTGCAGTGATTTTGGAGCCCCCCCAAAATAAAGTTTGTCACTATTTCCATTGTTTCCCCATCTATTTGCCATGAAGTGATGGGCAGATGGCGATCGCAGCCATGAAATTAAAAGATGCTTACTCCTTGGAAGAAAAGTTATGACCAACCTAGACAGCATATTAAAAAGCAGAGATATTACTTTGCCAACAAAGGTCTGTCTAGTCAAGGCTATGGTTTTTCCAGTGGTCATGTATGGATGTGAGAGTTGGACTGTGATGAAACCTGAGCGCCGAAGAATTGATGCTTTTGAACTGTGGTGTTAGAGAAGACTCTTGAGAGTCCTTGAACTGCAAGGAGATCCAACCAGTTCATTCTAAAGGAGATCAGCCATGGGTGTTCTTTAGAAGGAATGATGCTAAAGCTGAAACTCCAGGACTTTGGCCACCTCATGCGAAGAGTTGACTCATTGGAAAAGACTCTGATGCTGGGAGGGATTGGGGGCAGAAGGAGAAGGGGACGACAGAGGATGAGATGGCTGGATGGCATCACTGACTTGATGGACATGAGTTTGGGTGAACTCTGGGAGTTGGTGATGGACAGGGAGGCCTGGTGTACTGCAATTCATGGGGTTGCAAAGAGTCGGACATGACTGAGCAACTGAACTGAACTGAACTGAACTGAACTGATGGGACTGGATGCCATTATCTTTGTTTTTTGAATGTTGAGTTTTAAGTCAGCTTTTTCACTCTCCTTTTTCACCTTCATCAAGAGGCTCTTTGGTTCCTCTTTGACTTTCTGCCATAAGGGTGGTGTTTTCTGCATATCTGAAGTTATTGATATTTCTCCTGGCAATCTTGATTCCAGTTTGTGCTTCATCCAGCCCAGCATTTCACATGATGTACTCTAAATAGAAGTTATATAAGCAGGGTGACAACATACAGTCTTGACCTACTCCTTTCCCAATTTGGAACCTATCTATTGTTCCATGTCTGGTTCTAACTGTTGCTTTTTGACCTGCATACAGATTTCTCAGGAGGCAGGTAAGGTGGTCTGGTATTCCCATCTCTTTAAGGATTTTCCAGTTTTTTTGTCATTCACACAGTCACAAAGGCTTTGGCATAGTCAATAAAGCAGAAGTAGATGTTTTTCTGGAACTCTCTTGCTTTTTCAATGATCTGTATCCAAATCCAGCTTGAACATCTGGAATTTCATGGTTCAGGTACTGTTGAAGCCTGGCTTGGAGAATTTTGGGCATTACTTTGCTAACGTGTGAGACGAGTGCAATTGTGCAGGAGTTTGAACATTCTTTGGCATTGCTCTTCTTTGGAATTGGACTGAAAACTGACCTTTTCCAATCCCGTAGCCACTGCTGAGTTTTCCAAATTTGCTGGCATATTGAGTGCAGCACTTTTACAGCATCATCTTGTAGGACTTGAAATAGCTCAGCTGGAATTCCATCACCTCCATTAGCTCTGTTCGTAGTGATGCTTCCTAAGGCCCACTTGACTTCACATTCCAGGATGTCTGGCTCTAGATGAGTGATCACACCATCATGGTCATTTAAGTTGTTAAGATCTTTTTTGTCTACTTCTTCTGTGTATTCTTGCCACTTTTTCTTAATATTTTCTGCTTCTGTTAGATATATACCGTTTCTGTTCTTACTCAAAGTCACCCAATTTTGGAGAATGCAAGTTAGAGGAAATGGCAAGTTGTTGAATTAACATCATCCATTCTGAGGGGAATCCCCACTGGCTCAGTAGTAAATAATCCTCCTGCAATGCAGGAGATGCAGGTTTGATTCCTAGGTGAAGACCCTCTGGAGAAGGAAACGGTAACCCATTCTAGTACTCTTGCCTGGGAAATCCCATAGACAGAGGAGCCTGGTGGGCTACAATCCATGGAGTCCTGAGAGTCAGATGTGACTAAACCACCACCACCAGCATTCTGAAGGGGCTTGCTTCCAGGTGCTTGCAGTACCAAAATCTCAGGATCCTTACTGTGCTCAGCAAGAAGCTCAGTCCCCGATATCTAATCCTTAACAAGACAATCAGATATAGAGGGTCCTGGACACAGAAGACCAGAACAAAAGGACAAATAGCTGAACTGAGCCTTTCCCCCAGGCACGGAGAACCTCAGCAGCCAAGATCTTTCCTATTGCCTCCAAAATCCGCCAGTGGGACTTCCAACTACGATCTACTCAGGACTGTGGAACAAACCCAGCCAACATGCATGCTAAGCCACTTCAGTCCTGTCGGATCCTTTGCAACCCCATGGAGTGTAGCCTGCCAGGCTCATCTGTCCATGAGAGTCTCCAGGCAAGAATACCAGAGTGGGTTGCCATGCTCTCCTCCAGAGGATCTTCCCAACTCAGGGATCGAACCAGTGTCTCTTCTGTCTCCTGAGTTGCAGGCAGATTCTTTACCACTAGCACCATCTGGAAAGCTCCATGGAACAACCTAGAGCCAGGTACATTTCCATAATGAGGTTACTCAGCAAAAGGTGTCATCTTACCCAAACCCCAAATCAAGCTCAGGTGATGGGTGGTGCCTGGAGGATTCCAGGGTGGTGCTGGAAGCAAGGGACCCAAGGCCACAGGTGCTCATACACCGGCTATTAGTGCCCCCGGGGACTATGATCGTCAGGCAAAGGTCCCTCTGGGTGCCCTCCCACTGGCTTCCAAACTGGTCACCAAACAACTAAGTTCATCTTGCCAGATACACAGCCAGTCCAGATGCAGACGGTAGAACTGAGGAGAGGGTTTCTTTGGAGAAAGCCAGGCGAGGAGACAGGACAGGCTTCAGATCTGCCTCAGAGAAGGCACTGATGGATCAGGATAAAGTTGCTAGGCAGGCTGGGGTGTAGGCTGCGTGAGGAGGGCAGGCAAAAGTAACTGGCAAAAGATGTGGGGGAAGTGCCTGTACCTGTGCCTGCACAGGCTCCAGGTCCCTAAACAGACCAGCCGGCAAAGGGCACAGGCCCAGGGTAGGGGTCCAGGGTTCTATTCAGTCTCACCTGCTGAGCCCCAGCTAGACACAGTTGAGGCTCCAAGTTCCTAGAGAGTAATTCCTCCAGGAAAGAGCTCGTTAGTTAGGCTCTGTGCTGATTGGAGAACCCAAAGTCTTCACGACTTTAATTCCTGAGGGCAAGTGGAGTGGGTTGAACCTTTGGGTTCAGCCCCTCATCTTTGGATCATTCTTTCATCTGGAGGGAAAAGGGCTAGGTCAGCTCTGGGTACTTCCTGCCAATAAGAGGTGGACTGGACAAGGGCTGGAGGAATGACCCTGGTTAGCCTCCTTTGAGAGTATTTTTGGATTTCTGGTTTCAAATTCACCTTTGGATCCCAAGAAATAAATCCAACCTATGAGCCAGATGTCAGAGCAGCTGTAGGCCCAAGATCTGAATCTATAACATGTACCCTTGAGGGCACACAGAATGCCAGCCATGGTGAACACTTAGGATTTTTAGGGGGTGTACACTGTGATCAAGAGAGGGTGTGTACATGATCAAAGGGGAACCATGCATGTGACCCAAGATGGGGCACGTGAACAAAAGTGGATGTACAGGTGAACAAGGAGGGTGTGCATATGATCGAGGGGGGCCACCTACCTGATCAGTGCACGCAAGGCTTTGCAGGTGAGGCAGGGATTGGTGGAGCAGATGATGTAGAAAGTCAAGACAACAGTCATCTGAGTGGCCTGACCACATCCACCCCTACTTGTACTCTGCATAACCCTTATGATCTTGGTCTGCCCCTCATCCTTGATAGCCCTGGGATCAGGTATGTAGAGGTGCCTTCCAGCCAAATACCACAAATGAAGTACAGACAACAGCAGCGAGAGGATCAACAGTCCAACAGGTGGGTAGACTCTGGAGCCAGATGCTTTATTGGATCACCCTTTAATGGAAGTCCAAAGGATGATAGCAGTACCTTGCTGTCAGCCCAGTAATGAAGCCCATTTCTCAGTGAGGCCACTGTCGTCGCCCAGTCCACAAGCAGATTCCCTCTGTTCAGATTAAGGAAGAAACATAAAATGTTGAACAGGCACAGTACAGGGAAGATCATGACCGCTAGGCAAGATGCAAGCAGTAACAGCATTCTGAGATCATAGCAACCCTGCCTGTGACTTTCCCCCTGGCCTGCAGGACAATTCTGCCTGTCCACTATCCATCCCCACCATTGGTGCCCAGTACTGGGGAGGCAGTTTAACAACAGCCCACAGGGTTCATGTGATGGTGCCTTTCTCCTGTGGGAGGCCCAGATTAATTACCTTAGTGGCCTTAGGAGGGGCCAGGTAGAAGCCCCGGTGAAATCTGCAAGTCCTTCTCTAATTCTGTTCGAGCCACCGGGGACCTACCTTCCAGTCCCATCTTATAGTGTGTTCCCCTGGTGTAGATCCTGTGACAAGGGCAAAAGTGAGCTATTGTCCTGACCAGTAGTGGTCAACAGTTGAAATCAGGTTGTGTTGACTAGTTGCCTCTGGGTTCATATGGCATAGGGTTAGAGATGACTGCTCCTGGGATGTTGAGTTATATAGTGCATAGGCCTTAAGTTAGTCCCTGTGTGGAGAAAGCAGGTTTCCATGTCAACTGTTGTTTAAGTCATCCACTCATCCTTTCAATTAGCCCAGCAGTAGTAGGGATGTAGGGCAGGTGGAAAGGCCAGTGTATATTGTTTTTGTCTGTCAATTCCTGAACTTCACAGCAAGTGTTTTTTTTGTGTGTTGCTCAAGGACTCAGGTGGCAACCCACTCCAGTGTTCTTGCCTGGAGAATCCCAGGGACAGGGGAGCCTGGTGGGCTGCCGTCTCTGGGGCTGCACAGAGTCGGACACGACTGAAGCTACTTAGCAGCAGCAGCAAGGACTCAGGCAGGCTTTCTGGAAAGTCTTCCACCTGGTGGAAAGCATCATAGACTGCACATAGCCACTGCTCCATCTATTCATCACTCTGTGTTGTTGCTCTGCACCCTTCCACAGCTGGGACTAGAGGCCCAAGGGTATTCTTTTTCTTTTGCTGTTGCCTAGGGCCCCTATCAAACCCTTCCGGGTAACTGGCAACACCCGATTCACCAGCCTGCTCCGGAGTGAATATCCCTAAAGCCTGTGTCTATAATTGTCCAGGGGTGGTGGGTGTGGGTATCCCTGTATTCTGTAGATAATCCAGGTCCTTGCATTCATCTGTATTCACCAGTCATCCTCATGCAGTCGGGAGCATGGGGCTGTTACTGTAACCTGGGAAGAGACTGAGGTTAGCAGGAATATCAATACAATGGAAGAGAAAGACTTCTGTCATGGTACCCAGCTGTCACTGGGCCACACATGCTAGTGGATAGATGGTTCGAGGTTACCCCCTCAACTATCAGGTCCCAGGTACCAGAGGATGGCTACCCTGGGGTTACCTCCACAACTTTCCATTCTCTGTCCTTACTTGCCTGCATCATGCACTCATAGGAGTGTCTGTGGCTCAGCAGTTGTGGGACTGCACCCTGCCTGCCTGCAAGCCTTGTACTTGCCCAGCCTGGAGACCAAAGAAAGAGTTCAGACAGCCACAGAGCCATCAGTGATTTATCGGACAGGGGAGCTTACACATCCAAGGCAAGGGGTCCTGGAGCAGTCAGGACGTGGCAGCCATTTTTGCTACCCAGAGCAGAAGAAGGCTCCCATTTATAGGGGGGATGATTCCCCCTTATTGGCTTATCAGTTACCAGGGAAACCAGCAGCTGAGCCACATCCCTCACAGCCCCCTCAGTTTAACCAGCATCATGAGGGCTGATGTTTCCTTTTAATAAATTGGTGGGTGGAGACTTTCTGGCCTAAGGATTAGAACAAGTACTAGCTAGGGCAGAGGAAAGACGTTCGTGTGCGTGGGGTGTAGGGGAGGCAGGGACTGATGGAACAGGGGGTGTACAGAGAGCAGGAGAACAGCCATCTTGAGTATCCAGACCATGCAACAGGATTGGAAGATAAACCGTCTGCCCCTGGGTAGAAATATTTGGCTGCTAAAGAAAAAAATTTAAATATTTGGAGTTTACTGACAAATAATTGTGCTCAATCCATGAGCAAATTTAATGATAAAAACAGGTCTGTAGTAGATAAGTGGAATTACATCAATGCACTATATGCTTCATTTTCCCTGATGGCTTATACAGTATGCTGCCTTAGCAAGTCACAAGATCTTAGACTTCATGCACCAGAGGATTTATGGATGTACATTGAATCTAGGAACACAGTGTAATTGCCAGGTTGTCCTTTATAAGCCCCAATTGTGACTCAGCCAGATAACACAATGGTAGCCTGGCCTTACTAGGAAAATAGGTCAATGGCTTGCCAAGAGGCACAGGTTAATGGGGGTGGGAAGGGTGTGTATAACTACTTTTTGTTTGCAAAGTCCATCAGTTGCATTTTCTTTTGGACCAAATCTCAAGCATGTTTCTATTAATATTAAAAATAAAGCCTCTGATTTGAAATTCTTCTCATAATAAGGTAGATTTCACAACCCAAAGCTGTAGGAAAAATAACTCAATCACCTTAAACTTCTAAGTTTATAAAGTACATGAATAGAAAAAATAGGCAGAAATACAATACATAATGTAATAAGGAATATCAACAGTTCATAAGTAGAATTTAGTTAATCCACATGACACAGAGTGATACAAAATTAATACAGCAGATTTAACATATGTGTGAAAATTATATTGAAATATAACCAAGTTTGTTTTTTTGCCCAAGTATATTTTATACAAATATTGACCACATACTGTAACACAAAAGTAAGTCACAACTCTGTATTCCATATATCCAGAGAGTAAATCATAAAATCAGATTTACTAATCAGAAAATATGAAAAAGAAAACTTAACTGAATAACATTCAGGCCAGACAGTAAACTCCCAAATGTAGTGAAGAGTATTTTTAAATACAAGTAGATATGCGATATGTCAAATTAGATGAGATAAAACCTTCCAGATGTTCACGCTGGTTTTAGAAAAGGCAGAGGAACCAGAGATAAATTGCCAACATCTGCTGGATCATGGAAAAAGCAAGAGAGTTCCAGAAAAACATCTATTTCTGCTTTATTGACTATGCCAAAGCCTTTGACTGTGTGGATCACAATAAATTGTGGAAAATTCTTAAAGAGCTGGGAATACTAGACCACCTGACCTGCCTCTTGAGAAACCTATATGCAGGTCAGGAAGCAACAGTTAGAACTGGACATGGAACAACAGACTGGTTCCAAATAGGAAAAGGAGTACATCAAGGCTGTATATTGTCACCCTGCTTATTCAACTTCTATGCAGAGTACATCATGAGAAACACTGGGCTGGAAGAAGCACAAGCTTGGATCAAGATTACCGGGAGAAATATCAATAACCTCAGATATGCAGATGAAACCACCCTTATGGCAGAAAGTGAAGAGGAACTAAAAAGCCTCTTGATGAAAGTGAAAAAGGAGAGTGAAAAAGTTGGCTTAAAGCTCAACATTCAGAAAACTAAGATCACAGCATCTGGTCCCATCACTTCATGGGAAATAGATGGGGAAACAGTGGAAACAGTGTCAGACTTTATTTTTTGGGGCTCCAAAATCACTGCAGATGGTGACTGCAGCCATGAAATTAAAAGACGCTTACTCCTTGGAAGAAAAGTTATGACCAACCTAGATAGCATATTGAAAAGCAGAGACATTACTTTGCCAACAAAGGTCTGTCTAGTCAAGGCTATGGTTTTTCCAGTGGTCATGTATGGATGTGAGAGTTGGACTGTGAAGAAAGCTGAGCGCCGAAGAATTGATGCTTTTGAACTTTGGTGTTGGAGAAGACTCTTGAGAATCCCTTGGACTGCAAGGAGATCCAACCAGTCCATTCTGAAGGAGATCAGCCCTGGGATTTCCTTCAAAGGAATGATGCTAAAGCTGAAACTCCAGTACTTTGGCCACCTCATGCGAAGAGTTGACTCATTGGAAAAGACTCTGATGCTGGGAGGGATTGGGGGCAGGAGGAAAAAGGGATGACAGAGGATGAGATGGCTGGATGGCATCACCGACGCCATGGACGTGAGTTTGAGTGAACTCCAGGAGTTGGATGGACAGGGAGGCCTGGTGTGCTGCGATTCATGGGGTCGCAAAGAGTCGGACACGACTGAGTGACTGAACTAAACTGAGCCAAAATAATGAAAGTATGAACCAAATGTCTCCCTAAAAATGTAAAGAGTGATCATAATAAGTAAAAGGAAAATATAACAAAGTTAGATAAGGAAATGTGAAAAAAATAGTTGGCACTTTGAAAAATGTTGAGGTTAATCATTAACCAAAAGAGAATAAAACTTGTTTTACTTCAAAAGTAATTAATAAAAACAAATTACTTTAGGGCTTCAAGAGTAATTAATACAAGCGCGGTTATTTTATGGTTAGTTTAAAATCTGTTCATTCAGGTTACCACTACTGAACATTTTTAAAGTAAATGTCAGGCATCAATCAGAATGTAAAATTTTGAGAAATCTAATAGAATGTGATATATGCTGTTTATTTCAAGGTTTTTTTCAGTGGCTCTTTGAATAGCAGCTAAGTATGTACTTTTTATCTAGCTCTGTGTTGACAGGAGATGGATATGTCAGGCTAGCATTAGTAGCTTTTGACACAAATCCTTTTCTTTTACGGTTTTATCCTCATCCTTCTGCAGACTCTGGGTTTGGAATCAGAAGTGTGAGGAGGAGCAATCTGTAGAGTACGCACTGGCCTTCTGTGAACAGGAAACTCTTCACTTGCACGTCATTCTTTGAACAGAAGCTTCTAAGGTCTGTCATTAAGAAAAGTAATCATCTGTCTTGGTCTTCTATCTCTGTTCAGTGACTCAAAACCAGGGCACATCAGGATGAGAATAGGACCTATTCATTTCATGTGTGTGTTTAAAATTTTATTCTACGTTATCTTTTTTTTGGAATGTTCCATTTCCTTTTATTTTTTTATTGGAATAAACTTGCTTTGCAATGTTGTTTTAGTTTCTGGTGTGGTGGTGGTTTAGTCACTAAGTTGTGTGCGACTCTTTTGCAAGCCCACGGACTGTACAGCCTACCAGGCTCCTCTGTCCATGGGATTCTCCAGGCAAGAGTACTGGAGTGGGTTGCCGTTTTCTTCTCCAAGGGATCTTCCTGACCCAGGGATCAAACCCAGGTCTCGTGCATTACAGACGGACTCTTTACTGACTAAGCCACCAGGGAGGGCCCAGTTTCTGCTGTACAACAACGTCAATCAGCCATATTTCAAAATGAGTTCATGTTAGTAAAATAAAATGGGTAAAAAGTTTAAAATGAAAAAGTAAAAAAAAAAAGGCATGTATCGCATTCAGGTGAGACACCTCTCTGCCTTACTCAAAAAACCACTACGGTTTGTCCAAGATATTGGTGAGGCCAGATCAGAGGATGAGAAGCCTCACTGAGGCAAGGGATTGTGATCCTCTCTGCTCGATATACAGGGGGAACCTTCTAAGATCGGGGCAAAGAGCTGCTTGTTGAATTGACTTCAGGATATTTTTGCGTCTCATGATGCTAATGAAACACTATCGCTACCTTAAATTGTTTCCTCAGCTTAATCCCCAAAGGAAATCCCTCTGCTTTTCAGAGATAAAAAGTTGGTAGAACAAAGAAAGTCAGGGGAAGCACAGGGGCCTTTTGCTGTAGAATTTCACTGAAGCCTTTCCAAGCCCCGAGGAGAGGACCCAAGGGCTACTGTTTATTCCTACACCTGGATTAAATATCAAGGTCTGTGAGAAGATGAATCATTTAGAAACTCGACGTTCTTGTAGGGAGCTGTTGCCTTTTTAGAACCCTAATAACAACTGTGGCGAAGGCAAAAATCACATAGAAAGTTCAAAGTTGTCAGATCCTCTTTCTGCCCTGCTCTCAGCTAGTGGGAGTCTAAACCACAGAGCGCGAAGGCCCGCGGTGACTGGTGACGTTGATCATTCATTGTCTCTCTGAAAAGGAGAGATTAAAGATAGCAACATCAGTGTGAGAAGAGAGCAAACTACTTGCGGTGGCGGTTCTTTCTCAAGGGAACTCCTGTCTAAGACTTTCATCATTTTTCATTTCATAAGACTTATTCATTTTCATTTTGTCCTTACCCGGAATGATTGAGACAAAAGACGCAGGACTTGATTTTGAACCACAAAAAATCATGAACATGAAACACACATATGAAAGGAGACATGGCCTAGCAGGGTCCTGTCTCAGATGTTTCCCGTAGAGCACACATGTATTCAAAAGAGCACATCAAAGCTCAGCTCCTACCCCGGGGTGTTTTGGAAACAGCGGTGGGAAGTAATTATCAGTTACCATCAATGTAAAACACTAGAGATGATAAAATCATAGACTATATTTATTCACCATTAATATAAACAGTCGATATTTTAGATGGATTCTAATAACACAGTAGCGGTGTAGCCAAAATGTCTTATAAGCAGCTGTTCTTAGCACTCCTCTATGATATACCTGTACATCTTTTTACCTGGTGTTGCTCAAGTTGGCCACTAGTTTAGCCAGAGTTGCAGACTGCATTTAATAGACATGTTTTGTTTGGCTTCTAAAGTATTTTGTTTTGCAAATTATGTGCCCATGTTTTGTTATTGTTCAGTTGCTAAGTCGTATCTGACTTTGCGACCCCATGGGCTGCAGCATGCCCGGTTTCCCTGACCTTCACTATCCCTTGGATTTTGCCTAAATTCATGTCCACTGAGTCAGTGATGTCATCTGACCATCTCATTCTCTGCTGCCCCCTTCTCCTTTTGGCTTCAATCTTTCCCAGCATCAAGGTCTTTTCCAATGACTCTGCAGATTCAGCTTCAGCATCAGACCTTCAGCATCAGCCCATGTTTAAAAAGTGAATAATTTCACATTAACATGCAGCTTTCTGACTTCCACTGAAAAATAAGAAGGACTGGTATTACATTAATGTCATGTAGTACATATTATGTGTGATATCTTACGTTATTATGTATCAGGCATTCAGTTCTTTCGGTGGTAACCTCCAGTTCACCTGTCTGCTTGTCTCTGTGGTCCTGACCTTCTGAGTTGAGTCAGCATCTGGACAGCGTGCTTGGGTATCTCAAAGGTACAGCTCTCATGATCTTGAAGACTTGGAAATGCGGGAACTAAGGAAACACAGTTCTCTATTTCAAGGAAACAGGAATACAGTGATGGATTAGTACCAGGGCCCCGGCCACAAGCATGTTCTCCTCACTCCTGAGCCAGCCCTCTTTCCACTGTCCCATCTTGCTTCCTTTGGCTTCTATAATATTTTATTTCAAAATGGTACCTGTTTCTCAAAAACCATAGAGCTTTAAAATAACCATGTTAAATGAAAAAAAAAAGGAAAAAATTCACTCTGTACAGTACGATTAGAACAGTGTTAAAATAGTACACTGAAAAACAACTTTGGGCCATGGCATTGGGAAAACTTTTTTTCCACGAAGTTTCTAAATAATTATGTATTAACTTTTAGAATAAAATAAAGCTCTATTTTTTAAAATATTCTGAACACAATGAAGCAGACGCTTTCCCTGGTCATGACCTCCCTTGCCAGAAACTCACTTCTTTGCTTCTCTATAGCTCAGACTGGCCTGGTGCCTCCATGCTGACTGAGATGGGAGGGGAAGTCTGCTGGTGGCTCCATTATTTTCAGAACTTTCTGTCTTGAACACAGTTATGTGAAAATGCCAAGCAGAATTCTGGAGGCAGAGTCACAGATTCTAACCTTGAATGGAAAAAAAAAACAAAAGCATAGACTTTTCTAATGCATCCAGCTTTAGATGCCAGCATTCAGTAATATCCTACGGTTTATGCAGTTATTAGGTTTTCTATTGTCGTGGTTTAACTGATAAGTCACTTCCGACTTTTGCAACCCCTTGGACTGTGGCCCGCCAGGCAAGAATGCTGGAGTGGGTTTCCATTTCCTTCTCCAGGGGTCTTCCTGACCCAGGGGTTGGACCACCATCTCCTGCAATTGCAGGCAGATTCTTTACCACTGAGCCATCTGGACTTGCAGTCAAAAACTGGATATACATAAAAACATTGACATATTTTTTCAGATACTTATTTTCCAAGTACCAGCTAAGTAAATTGAAATGAGTCAATACCTTTGTTTGTTTTACCCAGTGAAGATGGGTCGTCAGGAGATCAAAAGAAGACTCATCATGTTCCCCTCAAGACCATAATCATTCTTTTGCGTTCATTCTTCATGAGCTTGGTTCTAACAATCTTTGGGAGCCACGGTACTGATTAGGAAGAAAAATCTCTACTCTGATCATTCAAAAGAGTGAAAAGAAGGTACATGTTTGGTTTCATAAAAGCCTTCTGTTTATGCTGGAGATACAAAGCACATGCTTAGAATGGGCAGCTGTCTGATGTGCTTCTTTTTGATGCTGGTTGTTGGAGGTGAGGAGGTAGGACTGAGAACTTTAGAGAGGATAGATGAGGGGGGCAGGCAGAGAAGCTGCAGCAACTGGAAGTCATTTCAGAAGGAGGGTTTAAACATTTGCAGATGGTTAAACATTTGCAGAGAAGAGAAGATTTGGAAAACGTGAGAACTCTGAGCTAAATTATTGTGGGTTCAAAGACTAGACATTCACTTGATTTGTTTCAGGTAATACAGGGATTTTTAGAAGGATATATGTCAGCATAAAGAAGGTAAGAATCTCGATGACTCTACCGGGCAGAAGATAGCTCAAGGGAGGTTAGCTTACCAACTGGCAAGAAAATTGTAGCTTATAATAGACCATGGAACATTCAAGCCCAGCTCCTCTCTTGAGATTCTATGATCCTGTGTTACATCTGCTGAACTGGTCAATGCAGAAGTCATTCTGGGCGTAAAGGAGATTCACACATCTAAGGTGGCCTTGTGAAGTTATGAGCCTTAAGAAACTCTCATAATTGTTTGGCTCCGACTCTTCTCTGAGGCAGGTATTTGATAAGCATCAGGTTTTAAGAAGTTACTTGTAGCCCAAAGGGACCCTAAAAATTTAAACCAAATTCATTGCTAAAGTTGACTTGAGTAGCAAGTACTTGATGGTGAGGAGAAGGCTTAAGTTTCTCAGCTCCCATCACTATTTTGAATTGAAGCATTGAAGTTCTCACATTAAAATATGTGAATGGAGTAGTACTCAGCCATAAAAAGAATGAAATAATGACATCTGCAACAACATGGATGGACCCAGAGATGATCACACTAAGTGAAGTAAGTCAGAGAAAGACAAATATCGTATGATATCATTTATATGTGGAATAATCTAAAATACAACACAAACGAACTTATTTATAAAACAGAAACAGACTCTCAGATATAGAAAGCCATCTTATGGTTACTAAAGGGGAAAGGAGAGGGAAGGGATAAATTAGGAGTCTAGAATCAGCAGATACAAACCATTGTTTATAAAATAAGCAACAGGGGAATTATATTCAACATCTTGTAATAAACCATAATGGAAAAGAATATGAGAAAGAATATATGTGTATATATATATATAGATGCATAACTAAATCACTTTGCTAATACCTGCTAATCACCAGGAACTAATACAGCATTCATTTTATGAAATAACTATATTTATACCTATTTTATCAATTAACAATATTTCAATTTTAGAAACGTATGTGTGCATGTGTGTGTGTGATAACACACCTCATCACTAGTGACTTATCAAATGAATTAGGCAGTAATCTAATAACGAATGGCTGATAATTTCAGGAATGGCAACCAGAAAGTAGCTGTAGAAGTAACCAGTTACATTAATTTTCAGTAATTTCTTGGGTCTTTTCCTTTGGGGCATTGATTGGGGGACAGAAGAGAAGGAAGGAGAGAGTATATATATTTTGGACACCTGCTCTGGGACAGGCTCAGGCACTTTCTGAGGCTTCCTAGGGTAGGCAACTAAGCCCTAGAATCCTTCATCACTTGGGTGATGAATGAGTGATGGCCGGTCTTCAAAGCTAGATGTAATCTTCTGAAAGCACTGTATTTGTGGCATTAACTATTTCACAGGAAAGGTGGGAAAATCCAACCTGTGTTGATTTCTGTTCATTGTTTGCATTAGATCAAACTAAAGCTACATCATTAACCTCGGCATGGGAGTCTCCTTGGCTGCAGCCAACTGACCCATGCAAAGTTACAAATATTTGAATTCACTGATGCTGTTTGGGAATTACTGCAAGTGTAACAATGACACATTGTTCAGTTCTAAGCACTTTGTAAGGACCTGTCTTGAGAAGGGTTTTACTTCAAAATTATGAGGCAAAAGGTTGAGATTAAGGCTTAAAGAAAATAACCTTTGGAATTCAGCCTCCAGTAGGGGAACTGGCAAGCAATCTGTGTTCAGCACTCTTTTCAGAAGTGTCCTGAACATAGCTGTATTCCTAGAGACCAGGCTTGCCCGGTGGGGCTAAAGAAAAAGAAAAATCCAATCGTGGGAAAGAACGTGAAAAAAGGAAGCAAGGAAAAATATGGAAAAGGCAACTCAATTCACTGGCGTGCTTATCTGTTTTTCAGTGAGCAGCCACTGGGTCAGCCATTGCCTCTGCCCGCTACCCTCAACTTTCAGGGGGCCCCTTCCTCACCCCAGGACAGGTTAACCTAGTCGAGAACTGCATGAGGAGCGGGTGATTGGGGAGTGTTGTGTGGCTACAGCAAGCAGTTGCAAGACCACAGTCCTCTATTGGCTTAAGATCCACATTGTGGAGATTCGGATAATCCCACCCCAACATCGATCCCACCCCCCGCCCCACGGTGTAGCCACCATGTATGGATGAGTGAGCACTGGCTGGTCCAGGCTAACAGGGCAATCCCATTTCCCTGGGTCTGGGGACTGGTTAGGGTTCATCTGAGCAGGATGAGCACAATAAGTTCTTTGTCTGTCCTCAAAGGCAGGAATATTAGACCCAGTTGTTGCTTACAGCATCTTGAAATCTCAAGAGGGGAGTCACCTCGCATATAAGCTGACATAGGCAAGAAGGCAGAGCTGTGAGAATAAGAAGAAACGGCCTGCACCAGGCGCTGAGTGAGCCATCCCCGGAGCCGAGTACCTTCACACTTCTCCCATCAGTGTCCTTCATAGTTCACCAGGCTTTGGGACTAAGCACCTGAAGAAACACAAATGTGATCGGTGTTAAGTGGGAGGGAAAGCATTCTGTGGCCGAAAGCATCTGTGAAATACTGAATTACACAAAAAGCAGACATTTGCAAGCCATTTATAAATGAATACATTTTATAAATGTCCAGGAAGGAGCTCTTCTGTGAAGGGGTATGTAGACTTATTCAACTTAGAATCAAACGGATTATTTGTTTTTGTTTTCATCTGTTTTCTGAGAACACATTAGGCTTTCGAGAAACTCGGTTTGGGAAGATTTGCTGAGTCATCGTCAGGCATCTATACTCTAGGGAAGTAGCCAAAGAGAGACGGACCGGACAGTAGGTATTGGGCTTGGAATGTGAGACAGAAGCCAGGACGAGAAGCAGAAGTGTGCCTTCCTTCCCAGACCCACCCAAGAGCTCCTGAAACTGAGGGGACTTGCTTAGAGGGCGACCCGCTGCGCTGGCTGTGTGCCATCGTCACCTCTGGGCTTTCTAGGGGCACTCCATCCCCACCCGTACTCTAATTCAGCAGACCCTCAGGGTCCCAGGCAAATTATATACATATACACATGTGCACGTGCTTAGATGCTCAGCCGTGTCTGACTGTTTTCGACCCTGTGGACTGTAGTCTGCCAGCGTCCTCTGTCCATGGGATCTCCCAAGCAAGAATACTGGAGTGGGCTGCCATGCCCTCCTCCAGGGGATCTTCCTGACCCAGAGCTGGAACCCATGTCTCCTGTGTCTCCTGCATTGCAGGCAGATTCTTTACCCACTGAGCCGTCAAGGAAGTCCATACTTTTGTAAGATAGATATAAAAAAGATTGATGGATACTGTCTATTTATATCTTATATATAATAATAGGGCTGCCCTGGTGGCTCAGAGGGTAAAGAGTCTGCCTGCAATAATAACTGTCTGTAGCTACAGATGTTTGTTTTATGATGATAGTGAACATTCTCACTTTAAGAAGAATGGTAAGTATACTTATGTTTTATCGTTATCTATGTGTGTTTCTATCTCTATCTTTATGAGCTATTTCCCTGAAATAATTGAAAGTTGCAGACATAATGCCCTAGTTTCACTAGATATGACCATATGAATTTGTTAAAAAGACAAGGACATTTTCCCACATAATAACCACAATTCAGCCATCAAAAGCACAAAGTTGACACTTACACAGTATCACCATGTAATCCATTCATGCCACTCAAATTTCACTTATTATTCTAGTATGTACTACCCCCACACCCCCCCCCCAATTTTTCTCTCCTGTTTCTGGTTCCAATCCAGGATAATATGTCACCTTCACTTTTGATGTCTCTTTGATCTTCAATCTGGACTTGTCTTTCATGACTGCTATGTTTTTGAAGATTTCTACCAGTTGTTTTGTAGAATCTCCCTCAGTTTGGGTTTGTATGGTGTTTCCTTATGATCATTTGCATTTTGCCAGAACTATCATGGAAGTGGGGGCTTCCCTGGTGACTCAGATGGTAAAGAATCTGCCTGCCACGCAGGAGACTTGGGTTCGATCCCTGGGTTGGGAAGATCCCCTGGAGAAGGACATGGCAACCCACACCAGTGTTCTTGCCTGGAGAATCGCATGGACAGAGGACTTGGCGGGCTGCCATCTGTGGGTTCGCAGAGTTGGACACTACTGATCAACTAACACACATACATACACATCATGGAAGTGGGGGTGTTTCTCTCAGTGACTCATATCAAGTGACATATAATGTCAATCTCTCCCATTATTGGTGATGCTTGTTTTGGTCTCTGGTCAGAGTCAGGCAGGTGTATTGAAAATCATAAACCTGGGGTTAAATGCCACCATTCCAACTCTGAGAAGTGCCTTTGTCCCAGCTCCACACAAGAAGATAATAAAAGAACCCAGAATGAAAAGGAGCGCACAAGAAAGTGTATTTACTAAGGGCAATCAGATTTTCTTAGTTTAATAATTTCCTTGATTATGAATGAGAAGAAAAAGCTGGTTTTTCTTTTTCTCTTGTCAAACAGAAAAGGGCATGTTATGGTTGGCACATTCAGGAAGTATCAAGTTTGCTGTTAAACAGATTATAAAACATGTTTATGCAATAGCAAACCGTGAGATTATTCTAGGTCATGTTTCTGTTGCTTACTCAGTCATCTATTTGCATGAATCAATTTTAACCTCCAAAGTTATCCAGTGTAGTCCAAACATTAATAGTGCATAAGTTGCAAATGGTTCAGAGAAATGACAACTTAGGGCTGGAAATTTTAAGTGTGGAGCAGCTGTTTTCAAAGGTAAGTGGCACATTGCGGAAACAAGGCAGATAGCCATCAAAAAAATACCCAGAGTCCTTCGTGGGATGGAGGAGCACCAGAATTCTTAGATAGTACAGGCTTGGAGCAGCAATCTGTCTAAAAAATGGATGGCTAAGGGTTGTCTTCAAGGTGTGCCATAGGCAGCACGCTTTTTTAAACTTAGATTGCATGCAACAGATCAGTGGAAGTATAACTTTCTATATATGCTTTATACCCACTTCACATACTACTGAGACAATGTCCATGATACATATCAAGTAATATGATTATTTTTATACGTAACAAATGGCCTAAACCAATCTGACCAAGAGATGATCATGAGGGTCTTCCTGAGAAATTTCAGCAGTTTCTTCTAACAGGCCAGCAGGCCTTACTTGATCCACACCAGGCAGCATGTCACAATTCAAGCGAGTCTCCGAGAGAAGGCCAGACATACATACATGTGTTAGCAAGCAGGCAGGAGCTGCTTCTGTGGATATCAATCAGCATCTAACAGGCATAGATTGAAGGGGACTTGCTGACATACAACAGGACTATACAGGCAACATTTGAGTTGGATCAAGCAAGAGGGTCCTGCAGGATGTGGAAGGACCCAGGGCAAAGAGGCCCTGGACTTCTTGAGAGTCACCAGAAAATCTAAAGGTGCCACACAGCACAGATACACCGAGCTGGTTCTTGTGTTGCTGCTTTCTTATTGCAAGTTTCTCATTCTGCTTGTTATAGAAAGATCAGAAAATACAGTCAACAAAAAATATCAGAAATCTATGATCCCATTTGTCATGGACTGCCAATTTTAAACATGTAAATACATATAGATAGGTATCTACAAATAAATATATATTTTTTACAAACATGGGAACTTTGTTTTTCTTTTAAATGTATAGTCGTGTCCGATTCTTTGTGACCCTATGGACCCTATGGCTCCTCTGTCCATGAGATTCTCTAGGCAAGAAGACTGGAGTGGGTTGCCATGCCCTCCTCCAGGGGATCTTCCAGACCCAGGGATTGAACTTGCATCTTTCATATCCTCTTACATTGGCAGGTGTGTTCTTTGCCACTAGCACCACCTGGGACTATGGAAAGCTATAGTTAATAGCTTTCCATATCAATTCATGTACTTGAAAGTCAGTGCTGCTACTGTGAGGCTCTGAGATTGTTTCTAACTTTCTGCTTTCACAAAAAATCCTGCCAGAGAACATCTTGACAAAATTCTTTAATCATTTCCTTAAGAAAAATTCCTGGAAGTGATGTTGCCAACTGAAAGTTCATGCATATTTAAGTTTTCTTTTCCTGATTTTCTTGTCTTTAAGTAATACGTGTTCATCTTCTTCACACTTGCTTCCTATTTCAGTGAGAAAATAAATGCCACCAGAAGATAGCTTCCACTCTCTCCCGCACCACTTCTGCCACTATCTGACCTGAGCCCTGCCTTCCCTTCGCTTCGGGACTGGATGCCAGTTCCCCCTTGCCTATGCACAGACACTGCTCCAGAAAGTGTCTTTTCACTTTTCTGCACCATCAATTTTTCCTCTCCTTCTTGTGGATCATTATTATCAATAAAACAACTCTTATTTTTCCCATCTCTCTAAACAAATAAACAGAACCCTTCGCTTGGCCCCGTTTCCACTTCTAACGACAGATCTATTTCTCTTCTCCCCTTTGCAGCAAACTCTACAGGAATTGTCTTTGTTCACTGGTTCCGGTTCCTCCCATTCTTTCTTAAACTCACTTCAATCAGGCTTTCATGCGCACACTCCACCAAAACTGTTCTTGTCAAGGTCAGCCATGACCTTCAAGTTGCTGTAGTCAATGAACAACTTTTCCTCTCATTTTACCTAACCAATCCACAGAAGTTGACACTGATCATGAATCTCTCTCCTTGAAAAAGGTTTGTTTTTTTTTTTTCTTCTTTTCACAAGGCTCAGAATATCATGAGCTCCTGGTTATCCTTTGCCTTCACTTCTTCCTTCTCAGCATCCTTTGCTGGCTCATTATCATCTCCATGAACTTAACTCTAGAGTGTTCCAGAAGCCAGGGTTTGGACACCTCTTTGTTGTTTAAAGGCACTCTTGGTCATTTCATTCAGTCTCTCGGCCGTAGACGTGTTAACAAACTCCCAAATGTAACACTCCGGCCTAGGCTCCTTCTCCCACCTGTATCCTACCCCCAACTCCAGATCCATCCCTCCTTGACATTGCAAATACAGTGTGTCCAAGACTGAACCCCTGGTCTTCACCTTCCCAACTGTTCTTCCTACTGATGTGCCTGTGTCAGTCAATGGCAACTCTAACTAGCGCCATAAACCTTGGAGTCTTCCTTGACCTCTCTTGGCCCCTCACTCTATCCATCCAAACCTTCAGCAAATCCTGTTGGTCGCATCTTAAGAATATATCTAGTACCATACCATCGTCACCACCACTACAGTCTGAACCACCAGAACATCTTCCCTGGACTGTTGAAAGAACCTCACGACTGGTCTTCTTGCTTCCACCTTCCTCTCCTAGAAACTATTCCCAACACATCCAGAGGGGTACCAACAAAGGATGCGCAAGGACATGTAACTCTGCTGCTCAAAATCAGACAATGGCTTTCCATCTCACTCAGAGTAGAAGTAGAGTTCTTGTAAAGACCTTAGTTTCACATGATCAGTCTCATTGCCTTTCTAACCTCAGATCCTGCTACCTTCCTCCTCTTGCCTGCTCTGTCCTCACCTCATGCATTATTTGTGTGTTATTTGTTCTGCATGGAAATGCTTCTCCACAGACTCCTGAAAGACTTATTCCCTCACCTACACTCAGTTTTTGATTAAATCTCACCTTTCTCTGAGACTTTCCTGACACTTATTTTAAAAACCACAATCTGGGGTTTCTCTGTGGTCCAGTGGCTAAGACTCTGGGGTCTCAAGGCAGGGGGCCCAGGTTAGATCCCTGGTCAGAGAACTAGATTCTGCATGCCGCAACTAAGACCCAGCACAGCCAAATAAATTAATGTATTTATTTGTGTCTTAGTTATGGCATGAGAACTCTTAGTTGTTGCATGGGGGATCCAGTTCCCTGACCAGGGATTAAACCTGGGCCCTTTGCATTGGGAGCTTGGAAGCTTAGCCACTGGACCATGAGGGAAGTCCCCAAAATAAATATTAAAAAAATAAAATAAAATAAGAACCACAAATCTCCACCCCATTGTTCCTGATATGCTTCTCCACTTGATTTTTCTCCATATCATGACATACTTTATTATTTCCTTTGTTGCCTAGATCCTCCCATTAGAATCTAAGTGCCATGAGATTTGTTGTTTTATGTCCTGCACCTGGAAAACCCCTGGCATGTGACAGGTGCTCAAGACATGTCTGTTGAGTGAATAAATCTTTCCAAAAAATTAGGAAAGTAAAAGGAGAGAATTAGGAAAAAAAAATCACCCATATATTTGAAAAGGAAATTTTAGTCAGCCATGAGGAATTTCAGTCAGACTGAAATTTTAGTCAGTAGGAAAAGCAATCTTGCCATTTATAATAACATGAATGGACCTATGGACATTAATCTAAGTGAAATAAGTCAGACAGAGAAAAACAAATACTGTATCAGATCAGATCAGATCAGTCGCTCAGTCATGTCCGACTCTTTGCAGCCCGTGAATTGCAGCACGCCAGGCCTCCCTGTCCATCACCAACTCCCGGAGTTCACTGAGACTCACATCCATCGAGTCAGTGATGCCATCCAGCCATCTCATCCTCTGTCGTCCCCTTCTCCTCTTGCCCCCAATCCCTCTCAGCATCAGAGTCTTTTCCAATGAGTCAACTCTTCACATGAGGTGGCCAAAGTACTGGAGTTTCAGCTTTAGCATCATTCCTTCCAAAGAAATCCCAGGGCTGATCTCCTTCAGAATGGACTGGTTGGATCTCCTTGCAGTATGTATGAACTCACTTAAAAGTAATAGAAACTACAAAAGGTGTTAGAAAAAAGAGTAGAATGGTAGTTACCAGGGGCCAAGGGTGGGGTTTATGGGGAGATGTTGGACAAAGGGCAAAAAATTCCAGTAATGAGTTCTGAGGATCTCATGTATAGTATGGTGATTATAGCTAATAATACTGCAGTATATACTTCAAAGTTGCAAAAAGAGTAGATCTTAAATGTGTGTGTGTGCACTCTGTCATGTCTGACTCTTCATAGCTCCATAGACTATAGCCCACCAGGTTCCTCTGTCCATGTAATTTTCCAGGCAAGAATACTGGAGTGGGTTGCCATTTCCTACTCCAGGGGATCTTCCCAACCCAGGGATCAAACTTGTGTATCCTGAGTTTGCATTGATAGGCAGGTTCTTTACCACTAGCCCCACCTGGGAAGCCCCATAAACCTTAAATGTTTTCATTCCCCAAAAGAAATGATAATTATATAATGTGATGGAGGTGTTAGCTAAAGTTATGATGGTAATCATTTGCAGTATATAATTATCAGATCAACACACAGTACTCCTTAAACTTACATAATGCTATATGTCAGTCAACTCTATCTCAGTAAAGCTGAAAAAGAAACATCCATAACCACAGTATCCAGAGGATCATTGCTTACATACATATAAACTCACATTTCTCCCCCTGTATCCCTATGTATTTTTGGTGGAGTCATTATATGTGTGTGTTCAGTCACTAAGTCATGCCCGATTCTTTGCAACTACTTAGACTGTAGCTAGCCAGGCTCCTCTGTCCTCCACTGTCTTCTGGAGTTTGCTCAGATTCATGTCCATTGAGTCGGTGATGCTATCCAAACATCTCATTCTCTGTCATCCCCTTCTCCTTTTGCCTTCAATCTTTCTCAGCATCAGGGTCTTTTCCAGTGAGTCAGCTCTTTACATCAGATGGCCAAAGTACGTGAGTGTCAGCTTCAGCAACAGTCCTTCCAGACTGTTCAGAGTTGATTTCCTTTAAGACTGACTGGTTTGCAAAGTTGGAAAAGACACATGTACCCCAGTGTTCATTGTAGCACTATTTACAATAGCTAGAACATGGAAGCAAACTAGATGTCCATCGAAAGATGAATGGATAAAGAATCTGTGGTACATAAATACAATGGAATATTACTCAGCCATAAAAAAGAATGCATTTGAATCAGTTCTAATGAGGTGGATGAACCTAGAGCCTATTATACAGAGTGAAGTAAGTCAGAAAGAGAAAAACAAATACTGACACGACTGAGCGACTTCTTTCACTTTACACTTCCATGCATTGAAGAAGGAAATGGCAACCCACTCCAGTGTTCTTGCCTGGAGAATCCCAGGGACAGTGGAGCCTGGTGGGCTACCATCTATGGGGTCACACAGAGTCGGACATGACTGAAGCGACTTAGTGGCAGCAGCAGCAGCAATGCATATATATGGAATCTAGAAAGATGGTACTGATGAAATTATTTGCAGGGCAGAGACATGAGAACAGACATATGGACACGGGAGTGGGGAGGAAGAAGAGGGTGGGATTTATGGAGAGAGTAACATGGAAACTTACATTCAGTTCAGTTCAGTTCAGTCGCTCAGTTGTGTCCGACTCTTTGTGACCCCATGAACTGCAGCACGCTAGGCCTCCCTGTCCATCACCAACTCCCGGAGTTCACTCAAACTCGTGTCCATTGAGTCAGTGATGCCATCCAGCCATCTCATCCTCTGTCGTCCCCTTCTCCTCCTGTCCCCAACCCCACCCCCAGCATCAGGGTCTTTTCCAGTGAGTCAACTCTTCATATCAGGTGGCCAAAGTATTGGAGTTTCAGCCTCAGCATCAGTCCTTCCAATGAACACCCAGGACTGATCTCCTTTAGAATGGACTGGTTGGATCTTCTTGCAGTCCATGGGACTCTAAAGAATCTTCTCTACCACCACAGTTCAAAAGCATCAATTCTTCAGTGCTCAGCTTTCTTCACAGTCCAACTCTCACATCCATACATGACCACTGGAAAAACCATAGCCTTGACTAGATAGACATTTGCTAGCAAAGGAATATCTCCGCTTTTTAATATGCTGTCTAGGTCGGTCATAACTGTCCTTCCAAGGAGTAAGCATCTTTTAATCTCAAGGCTGCACTTACCATCTGCAGTGATTTTGGAGTCCAAAAAAATAAAGTCTGACACTGTTTCCACTGTTTTCCTATCTATTTCCATGAAGTGATGGGACCAGATGCCATGATCTTAGTTTTCTGAATGTTGAGCTTTAAGCCAACTTTTTCACTCTCCCCTTTCACTTTCATCAAGAGGCTTTTTAGTTCCTCTTCACTTTCTGCCAGAAGGGTGGTGTCATCTGCATATCTGAGGTTATTGATATTTCTCCCGGCAATCTTGATTCCAGCTTATGCTTCTTCCAGCCCAGCGTTTCTCATGATGTACTCTGCATAGAAGTTAAATAAGCAGGGTTACAATATACAGCCTTGACGTATTCCTTTCCCTATTTGGAACCAGTCTGTTGTTCCATGTCCAGTTCTAACTGTTGCTGCCTGACCTGCTTCAACCATGTGTAAAATAGATAGCCAGTGGGAATTTGCTGTATGACTCAGGGAACTCAAACTGGAGTTCTATAACAACTTAGAAGGGTGGGATGGAGAGGAAAGTGGGAGGGAGATTCCAAAGGGAGGGGACTTAAGTATACCTATGGCTGATTCATGTTGATGTTTGGCAGAAACCAACACAATTCTATTAAGCAATTATCCTTCAATTAAAAAAATAATAAATTGAAAAAAAAAAAACAAATTAAAAAAACAATGATTGACTGGTTTGATCTCCTTGTGGTCCAAGGGATTCTCAAGAGTCTTCTCCAGCACCACAATTTGAAAGCATCAGTTCTTTGGCACTCAGCCTTCTGTATGGATCAACTTTCACATCCGTACGTGACTACTAGAAAAACCATAGGTTTGACTATATGGACCTTTGTTGGCAAAGTGATGTTACTCTATACATAGTTTAAAAACCTGCTTTAAATTTTTAAATATGCATATAATTTAGACTTTGAACACATACCCCCACAGAGCCATTCAGAAATAACAAGTTATGCCTTGCTGGGAGTTTATGAGGGTCCATTTTGCATCTTCTGCCCTGAACTTGCCCTTACCAGATTTGCTTTTATATAACCCAACCAATATAATAAATTTGCCTCTGATCTTGAAATCTTTCTTCACCGATTTTACTCTCAGTGGCCTCCCAGTTTCCTGTCCCCTTCATCACTTCTCACTATACACACATCCCTCCTCCTTCCCCAATAATTGCAGGGATTCAAGAGAATGAAAAGTGAACCATCTTGATGGAGAAAATTTCCAGAATGTCAAAATCTAACTTGTTAATAAACAGAAAGTCTGATAGGTTGAATGAGGATGGCCAAGTATGAACACAGCTGTTATTCACTTGTGGTATTTTGAAGACTCTCATAAACCATTGCTGCCTTGTATACTCAACCAGCTGTGCCCTGTGTGACTCCACAGGGTGCTACGGACACAGACCACAATGAGAAGGCACCCCCTCGGAGCTGTGCAATGTGACAGCCCCCTTAAAGTTCTGACTACATTGTACTCAGTTCAGTTTTAGGAATCATTTCTGAGATGCTTTCTTTCTCCGGCTCTGTCCTTCCCCTCACAATCTATTGAGTGTTTGTCTGAGAAAAGCACACTTTCTGGTGTGATAGTCAAATTTTTTTTAAAAAATTATCCTTCTTGGCCCTTTCTCTGGTGCACAAGAAAGGCATGCAAGCCATTTGGTCCGGTAAAACGAGCAGACATGTGCTAACATTCTCTCCAAGGGGAGCGAGGGACGAAAGCAGACAGCTGAGCTTTGATACCCATGACATCTCTGGTGGGTCAGTCAGCCTCCGGCTTCTTTGGACCTTGATGCCTTGTCCGCTTCATCTATTTATTCTGACCCTCAACCCCTAACTCAAGCCCCACGTTGCATGTGATGGGTCTTATGCGTGTGAATCTAGTCTTTTCTCGTTGCTGCAGGAACTTTTTAAACACGTTTTAGACCTAAGAATCCCTTTCTACCAAACCAGGAATCCAACAAACGCTTACCCAAAATGTTAGCCAAAAAAATAGATCAAGGCAGAGCTGCTCTGGCTGAAAAGGTTCTACCTCTTCACCTATAGGTCTCTTGGAAGCAAAATCTGCAAATCCAGCAATTCTGCTGGAACTCACACACAAAGAATCCTCTTTCCTCCCATTCTTATGCAGTGTCCCCTAGATTCCCCTGGCGAGCAGAGAGGTCCCTGCTTAAGGTACAAAGTGTTAGTGGAGAACATCAAAAACACTCAGCAATGCAGAAAAAGAGCATTTTAATGTATTACTCTAACAAACAAAATTAATGCAAAAAGTTGAACTTCCCTGGTGGTGTATTGGATAAGAATCCGTCTGCTAATGCAGGGGACACTGGTTCGATCTCTGGTCCGGGAAGGTTGCACATGCCACAGAGCAGCTAAGCCTGTGTGCCTCAGTTACTGAAGACTGCACACTCTAGAGCCTGTGCTCTGCAACAAAAGAAGGCACTGCAATGAGAAGCTCATGACTGAAACTGGAGAGTAGTCCCCGATCTCCACAACTAGAGAAAGCAATGAAGACCTAGCACAGCCAAATACATAAATAAAGTAGTGTGTACATGTCAAAAAAATTTTTTTAATTAATGCAAAAAGTTAACGATGAACAAAATATGCACATGTTAGATAAAGTTAGATAAAGACAGGATTAGCAACGGTGCCATGCTGAGCCACACTGGAACTTGAAACAAAAGGAAAAAATGAGTGGTACTGAACTTAATCTTGATAGTACTCTTTATCTTGATTACCTAGTTTCTGGTGTCCCTTTAAATTTTGAGCCCAAAGTGAGTGCCTCACGTCTCCTTACCTGCCTTTCCTGGTAACCTTTACACCTACTACTCCACATTGTGCTATAAAAATGTTTCTCATGTCTCTCTTCCCTTCTTAGACTATACATTCCCTGAGTATATAAGGATCATGTTGTACTAGTCAATATTTCTAATATATTAGGTTCATCAGATCAGATCAGATCAGTCGCTCAGTCGTGTGACTCTTTGCAACCCCATGAATGGCAGCACGCCAGGCCTCCCTGTCCATCACCAACTCCCGGAGTTCACTCAGACTCACGTCCATCAAGTCAGTGATGCCATCCAGCCATCTCACCCTCTGTCATCCCCTTCTCCTCTTGCCCCCAATCTCTCCTAGCATCAGTCTTTTCCAATGAGTCAACCCTTCGCATGAGGTGGCCAAAGTACTGGAGTGTCAGCTTTAGCATCATTCCTTCCAAAGAAATCCCAGGGCTGATCTCCTTCAGAATGGACTGGTTGGATCTCCTGGCAGTCCAAGGGACTCGCAAGAGTCTTCTCCAACACCACAGTTCAAAAGCATAAATTCTTCAGCGCTCAGCTTTCTTCACAGTCCAACTCTCACATCCATGCATGACCACTGGAAAACCCATAGCCTTGACT
>NW_011495084.1:10801729-10817407 GCF_000754665.1 Bison bison bison | reverse complement strand
AGAGTCTTCTCCAACACCACAGTTCAAAAGCATCAATTCTTCGGCACTCAGCCTTCTTCACAGTCCAACTCTCACATCCATACATGACCACAGGAAAAACCATAGCCTTGACTAGACAAACCTTTGTTGGCAAAGTAATGTCTCTGCTTTTGAATATGCTATCTAGGTTGGTCATAACTTTCCTTCCAAGGAGTAAGCATTTAATAAACATCTTTTAAATGAATGGATTGGACTAGCAACTATTGGCTATAGGTATTTCCACCTCGCTCAACTTCTAACTAGCCCTGTGATTGAAGGCAAACAATCATTTCTCTGGCTTCAGCTTATTCATCTGTAAAATGAAAGACTTGGTCATCTCAAATGTCCTTCTGTATCTGTGAATCAAAATCATCTATCTGTAGAAGCCCATGCATGTGTGCTAAGTCACTTCAGTCATGTCCAACTTTTTGTGACCTCATGGACTGTATAGCCCACTAGGCTCCTCTGTCCATGGGATTCTCCAGGCAAGAATACTGGAGTGGGTTGCCATGTCCTCCTCCAGGGGATCTTCCCGACCCAGGGATCAAACCAACCCTTGTCTCTTATGTTTCCTGCATTGGCAAGTGGGTTCTTTACCACTAGTGCCACCTGGAAAGTACCCTGTAGAACCTGTAGGAGCCCAAGTCTCCCCAAATATTCCCTACCTCTTGGTTGATGGTATCAATAAACAGCTGCAGGCGTGCTGGTGTTTTACAATGGAGTACAGAGTTGTATTTAGGAAAGCTATGGAGTTATCTGTAAAATGCCCTGTTGACCAGATAATTGCTTTAAACTTACACATTGCTGAGTCTGTATTTTCAAACTGCTTAGAGGGTAATTTCTCCAGTAATGCTGTCCTTGTTGGGAAATTCAGGCATGGTCCTTTAATTAGACCAATGTATGTTGTGCGTGTGTTAGTCACTCAATCGTGTCCAACTCTTTGCCACCCCATGAGCTATAGCCCACCAGGTTCCTCTGTCCATCGAATTCTCAAGGCAAGAATGCTGGAGTGAGTTGCCATTCCCTTCTCCAAGGCCAATGTATGTTAAGAAATACTTTTCTCCTTCAGTTTCATTCCTGTCAGTTTCTAGTTTTTAAATCTGGGAAAAGCCATAGAAGTATTGAAAAGCATTTTATGCTGTCCCATCATCTTTTGTACGTCATTGAGAGAGAAGAAAAGGAAGACAAGAGTGAAGCCATTCATGCAGGTTTAGAAATGTGTCTCCATGGAGCACCTACTGTCTAACCTACTACACACAGCCTTCTGTGGGAAGCACCTCAGACACGGGTCCCATCCTCAAGGAGTTTTCAGATCTTCCCAGGAGAGAAATCATGAACACAGAAGCACCCTGAGTTGGTTAGGTGATCAACTACCAAGCTGGAAAGAATAGTAGGAGAAAAGAAGGAAGCAGATCATCTTTATATATCTAGTGTGTGAGGACTTAGAAGTCTTATCTTGTGCCATCTTTGTAACTGTCTTTTTTGACATTAATTTTTATTGGAGTAGAATTGATTTATCGTGTTGTGTTAGTTTCTGCTGTACAGCAAAGCAGTCCAGTTATACATACATATATTTCCACTCTTTTTAAGATCATTTCCCCATATAAGTCCCTACAGTATTGAGTAGTGTTCCTTGTGCTATACCGCGGGTTCTTATCTATATAACTGTCTTACTGAGTTGAGGACTTCTAGGGCTTCTCTGGTGGCTCAATGGTAAAGAATCTGCCTGCCAATGCAGGAGATGTGGGTTCAATCCCTGGGTTGAGAAGATTGCCTGGAGAAGGAAATGGCAATTCACTCCAGCATTCTTGCCTTGAAAATTCCATGGACAGAGGAACCTGGAGGGCTACAGTTTATGGGGTTGCAAAGAGTCAGACGTGACTTAGTGACCAAACAATAACAAATGACTATCTCTAATACAAAAATAAGGACACTAGGCTGACAGCAAAAGCCAATCAGTTTGCATAATTTGCTTTCCCAAAGTGTTCATGAACAGGTTTTACTAATATGTTTGAAATGCATTACTTGACATAGATACTGTGAAGTTTAACCAGATAGGAATTATTGCGTTACTTCTCTTCCCCTCAGTGATGCAGACCTTGGGTTTGAAAGTGGCTTTTGTCTAATCATCTCATCCATGGAGTGTTTGTTTATTAGCATATCACCAAGGTTTGGGGAATTAGAACAGGCCCTTAGTTTCTTCACACTAAACTATTATTTAGGCTTTGCTTGTGGGCCACCAGACACAAAGGTTCTCACATATTATTTAGGAGTTCCAAAGCTCAGGGTTCAGTGACCAAAATTTGCCACCTGCCTCCATGCTCCATGATTTTTTTTTCCTTCTTTCCAGAGGCAAGCTACATGCTGGCTGTTTCCATGAAGGAGGGCTCAGGGGAAAACCTGCCACCTCTAAAGCCATGACCTTGAAACAACAGCTTTGGGACAGCAAAGCCTGTAAAACTTGTTTGGTGTGTTTTTTAATGAGTTTACTGTGATGTTGTTCTACCTCTCCTTCCTTCTCTACCCCTGACCCCAAGCAATGAGAGAGGGGGTAAGATTTAACCATCCATGAAAACCATCCATGAAAGATGGCAATTTGGCAGCCTTGGAAGTGTGGTGGTCTGTTTACCTAGAGGCCAAATGTGAGGCCAGAAATGCACACATCCCAGGCCTCAACCTCAGTCTGTGAGATTCCACCTTCTTGTTGGGAATCAGAGGGACTCAACTAAGCTTTCAAAGATTCATAACATACTGGCCTGCATGCCCATTAAGTACTTCTCCCTTTAAGTAAAGTCAGATGGATCAAGGGAAGACAGTGACTCACCTGGCATTTGTACTTTTGAGGTGGCAATCCTATCCCTATTAAAAGGGGACTTTCAATAATTTAATTAAAAAATGACTAATTTCCGTTTTTGTAGGATGATTAGAACATCTATTCCACACTTGCTCAGTGATATTTTTAATTATTCAATGAAATATTAATCAAAATATTGGCACAGAGTTTTTTGAATCTAAAATGTAAAGCACCATCACAAAAGCTAAGAATATGAAAGAGCTGAATGATGGTATTTGATGGGAATGGGGGAGCTTCTGGTAAGTGGTTTGGATGGCTTCTCTATTCAGGCAGCACATACTTGATTTGAGTCATAGATGTGCGTGTTTTCCAGGGTCTTGGCTTGCAGGTGAAAACATGATGGTCTTTCCACGGCCGCATAGAGTCTTGTTAGCACTGGAGGTGGCCAGTAAGTCAGCACTATTTCCCAGGATGGTGGAACGGACGTACTCTTTCCTGTAATAGACCCAAGGGGAAGAAGGCAAAATAATTAGAAAACAAGGTCCCTAGAAGATCTTAAAATTTAATTGTAAGAAAAGAACCTGAATTCAGAGAACTTCTCAAAACAAATGGAAGACTATTGATGTACCCACGCATGGCATGGCACATGCACGGCCTGTCATATCGTTCCTGGCCTCCTCCACCTACTGCACATCCCATCTGTGCTTCCCCACCTTCCTTTACCTGCTCAGCTTATACTCATCCTAGAAGACTCTGGCATCAGATTTTCCAGGAAATCTTCTGACACCCTGGAAGATGAGTGCGTGCGGGCTCCTGCATACCTATCTCAGTCATCAACTTGATCACATTTT
The DNA here is from genome assembly GCF_000754665.1 of Bison bison bison. Taxonomy (NCBI): domain Eukaryota; kingdom Metazoa; phylum Chordata; class Mammalia; order Artiodactyla; family Bovidae; genus Bison; species Bison bison. Next base: position 10,813,744 of record NW_011495084.1, on the reverse strand, counting down.
ATTAGACTGTTTTTTTCCATGTGGACTGTGACCTCCATGAAGGCAGTGACTAGGGTTTACTCATCAGTGTAGCTCCAGGACCAAGCCCAGTGCAAGTAAATACCCAGCAATACAGAGCAAATCAATCCACAAATAACTGCTGATGGTTTGCAGAGGAAGGACCATAGCGTAACCAGGGAGAGCTTCTCAGAGGAGTGCTGAGTAACATTTGAAGGAAGTGGAACTAATCGGATTGGTAGGAAAAGGACTGGACATACCATTTATGGGAAATGTCAGTAGCTGCACTGCGCTGCTCTCAGAAACCATTGTGCAGGCGATTCATGAGAACAGAATTAAAAACTGAGGAAAGAGAATAGTCGGAGGACCACGGGAAGCACTTTGTATTCTGGATTTGATGGGCAGACCACATCACTCTTTCCACTACTGTAGTTGAGAGGGTGAGCCAATGCCAGCTTCCTGATCAAATGCTCACCAGAGAATCTCTCTTTGGCTTATTTAAATCCCACTGTGCTTTCAGTTTAATGCAGCATTTCCTTTATTTCCTGTCTGAAATCCTTATGCCTATTTCAGTGGTGCCTGTGGATTATTTCCATGTACTACTATAAACCTATCCCCATAAAGATCCAAGCTAATTCAGGTTTTTCTTTTTTCTTTTTTAAGGCTGCAACTTCTTTATCTTCAAGGGACTTTAATCTCACATTCAGTATGATTTGAGCATCAGTTCTCATGTATTTTTATGTCATGAAAAGCCCTTTATTGAGACCTACAATCACAACAGCACCATCAGGAAGAGGAAATGAGCAGGGCTGCTAACCAGAACACTCTGTACCTTTTTAAACATTAACCATTGTTCAGGTCTGTAGACCTGGCTGCCGAAGGCAATGTGGGAAATCCAGAATCACATGCAAAAAAATACAATTTACGGAAAATTTTAGGGTTCCCATATCTGCCTTGATCCAATAAAAGTATGATACCAAATATGCATATATTTATATATTGCACATTTTTTAGAGAAATAGAAGTTACAACTAAACTGACCAATCTCTTATCTGAAAATAGCTCTATCTGACCCATGTCACCTTTAGAGAGCAAAGTCATTCCATCTGACAGCATTTAAGCTAGGATAACATCATGCCATTAAAACATCACTATGAAAGAAGTTTTTGTTTCATGAGCAACTTTTTTTTACACTTAGATAGAACTTGATAATCTTTGTTATTTGCTGGCATAGCCTAGGCATATTCGGGTTATCACTGAATTTTTTTTTTTTTACAGTGTTGTATTTTCTTTTTTAATTGGAAGCTAATTACTTTACAATATTGTGGTGGTTTTTGCCATACATTCACATGAATCAGCCATGGGTGTACATGTGTTCCCTATCCTGAACCTCCCTCCCACCTCCCTCCCCATCCTATCCCTCAGGGTCATCCCAGTGCACCAGCCCTAAGCACCCTGCCTCATGCATCAAACCTGGACAGGCAATCTATTTCACATATGATAATATACATGTTTCAACGGTATTCTTTCAAATCATCCCACCCTCGCCTTTTCCCACAGAGTCCAAAAGTCTGTTCTTTACATCTGTGTCTCTTTTGCTGTCTCGCATATAGCGTCATTGTTACCATCTTTCTAAATTCCATATATATGTGTTAATATACTGTATTGGTGTTTTCCTTTCTGACTTACTTCCCTCTGTATAATAGGCTCCAGTTTCATCCACCTCATTAGAACTGATTCAAATGCATTCTTTTTAATAGCTGAGTAATATTCCATTGTGTATATGTATCACGGCTTTCTTATCCATTCATCTGCTGATGGACATCTAGGTTGCTTCCATGTCCTAGCTATTATAAACAGTGCTGCAATGAACATTGGGGTACATGTGTCTCTTTCCCTTCTGGTTTCCTCAGTGTGTATGCCCAGCAGTGGGATTGCTGGATCATAAGGCAGTTCTATTTCCAGTTTTTTAAGGAATCTCCATACTGTTCTCCATAGTGGCTGTACTAGTCTGCATTCCCACCAACAGTGTAAGAGGGTTCTTCTTTCTCCACACCTTCTCCAGTATTTATTGTTTGTAGACTTTTTGATAGCAGCCATTCTGACCGGCGTGAGATGGTACCTCATTGTGGTTTTGATTTGTATTTCTCTGATAATGAGTGATGTCAAGCATCTTTTTGATGCTGAGCATCTTTCAGATGTTGAGCATCTGAGACATACAGATGTTTGTTAGTGATCTGTATGTCTTCTTTGGAGAAATGTCTGTTTAGTTCTTTGGCCCATTTTTTGATTGGGTCACTTATTTTTTTGGAATTGAGCTGCAGGAGTTGCTTGTATATTTTTGAGATTAATTCTTTATCAGTTGCTTCATTTGCTATTATTTTCTCCCATTCTGAAGGCTGTCTTTTCACCTTGCTTACAGTTTCCTTCGTTGTGCAAAAGGTTTTCAGCTTAATTAGGTCCCATTTGTTTATTTTTGCTTTTATTTCCATTCCTCTGGGAGGTGGGTCATAGAGGATACTGCTATAATTTACATCAGAGAGTGTTTTACCTATCTTTTCCTCTAAGAGTTTTATAGTTTCTGGTCTTACATTTAGATCTCTAATCCATTTTTAGTTTATTTTTGTGTATGGTGTTAGAAAGTATTCTAGTTTCATTCTTTTACAAGTGGTTGACCAGTTTTCCCAGCACCACTTGTTAAAGAGATGGTCTTTTCTCCATTGTATATTCTTGCTTCCTTTGTCAAAGATAAGGTGTTCATAGGTGCATGGATTTATCTCTGGGCTTTCTATTTGTTCCAGTGGTCTATGTTTCTGTCTTTGTGCCAGTACCATACTGTCTTGATGACTGTAGCTTTGTAGTATAGTCTGCAGTCAGGCAAGTTGATTGCTCCAGTTCCATTCTTCTTTCTCAAGATTGCTTTGGCTACTTAAGGTTTTTTGTATTTCCATACAAATTGTGAAATTATTTGTTCTAGTCCTCTGAAAAATACCATTGGTAGCTTGATAAGGATTGCATTGAATCTATAGATTGCTTTGGGTAGTATACTCATTTTCACTATATTGATTCTTCTGACCCATGAACATGGTTTATTTCTCCATCTATTTGTGTCATCTTTGATTTCTTTCATCCGTGTTTTATAGTTGTCTATATAGGTGACTGCAGCCATGAAATTAAAAGACGCTCACTCCTTGGAAGGAAAGTTATGACCAACCTAGATAGCATATTCAAAAGCAGAGACATTACTTTGCCAATGAAGGTCCATTTAGTCAAGGCTATGGTTTTTCCAGTGGTCATGTATGGATGTGAGAGTTGGACTGTGAAGAAGGCTGAGTGCTGAAGAATTGATGCTTTTAAACTGTGGTGTTGGAGAAGACTCTTGAGAGTCCCTTGGACTGTAAGGAGATCCAACCAGTCCATTCTGAAGGAGATCAGCCCTGGGATTTCTTTGGAAGGAATGATGCTAAAGCTGAAACTCCAGTACTTTGGCCACCTCATGTGAAGAGTTGACTTATTGGAAAAGACTCTCATGCTAGGAGGGATTGGGGGCAGGAGGAGAAGGGAACGACAGAGGATGAGATGGCTGGATGGCATCACTGACTTGATGGACTTGAGTCTGAGTGAACTCCGGGAGTCGGTGATAGACAGGGAGGCCTGGCAGGCTGTGATTCATGGGGTCGCAAAGAGTCAGACACGACTGAGCAACTGAACTGAACTGAACTGATACAGGTCTTTTGTTTCTTTAGGTAGATTTATTCCTAAGTATTTTATTCTTTTCATTGCAGTGGTGAATGGAATTGTTTCCTTAATTTCTCTTTCTGTTTTCTCATTGTTAGTGTATAGGAATGCAAGGGATTTCTATGTGTTAATTTTATATCCTGCAACTTTACTATATTCATTGATTAGCTCTAGTAATTTTCTGGTGGAGTCTTTAGGGTTTTCTATGCAGAGGATCATATCATCTGCAAACAGTGAGAGTTTCACTTCTTCTTTTCCAATTTGGATTCCTTTTATTTCTTTTTCTTCTCTGACTGCTGTGGCTAAAACTTCCAAAACTATGTTAAATAGTAGTGGTGAGAGTGGGCATCCTTGTCCTGTTCCTGACTTTAGGGGAACTGCTTCCAATTTTTCACCATTGAGGATAATGTTTGCTGTGGGTTTATCTTATATGGCTTTTATTATGTTGAGGTATGTTCCTTCTATGCCTACATTCTGGAGCGTTTTTATCATAAATGGACACTGAATTTTGTCAAAGGCTTTCTCTGCATCTATTGAGATAATCATATGGTTTTTATCTTTCAATTTGTTAATGTGGTGTATCACATAGATTGATTTGTGAATATTGAAGAATCCTTGCATCTCTGGGATAAAGCCCACTTGGTCATGATGTATGATCTTTTTAATATGTTGTTGGATTCTGTTTGCTATGATTTTATTAAGGATTTTTGCAGCTATGTTCATCAGTGATATTGGCCTATAGTTTTCTTTTTTTGTGGCATCGTTGGTTTTGGTATTAGGGTGATGGTGGCTTCATAGAATGAGTTTGGAAGTTTACTTTCCTCTGCAATTTTCTGGAAGAGTTTGAGTAGGATAGGTGTTAGCTCTTCTCTAAATTTTTGGTAGAATTCAGCTGTGAAGCCATCTGGTCCTGGGCTTTTGTTTGTTGGAAGATTTCTGATTACAGTTTTGATTTCTGTGCTTGTGATGGGTCTGTTAAGATTTTCTATTTCTTCCTGGTTCAGTTTTCGAAAGTTATACTTTTCTAAGAATTTGCCCATTTCTTCCAAGTTGTCCATTTTATTGGCCTATAGTTGCTGATAGTAGTCTCTTATGATCCTTTATATTTCTGTGTTGTCTGTTGTGACTTCTCCATTTTCATTTCTCATTTGTTGATTTGATTCTTCTCCCTTTTTTTCTTGATGAGTCTGGCTAATGGTTTGTCTATTTTGTTTATCTTCTCAAAGAACCAGCTTTTAGCTTTGTTGATTTTGGCTATGGTCTCCTTTGTTTCTTTTGCATTTATTTCTGCCCTAATTTTTATGATTTCTTTCCTTCTACTAACCCTGGGGTGCTTCTTCTTTTTCTAGTTGCTTTAGGTATAGAGTTAGGTTATTTATTTGGTTTTTCTCCTGTTTCTTGAGGTAGGCTTGTATTGCTATGTACCTTCCTCTTAGCACTGCTTTTACTGTATCCCATAGGTTTTGGGTTGTTGTGTTTTCATTTTCCTTCATTTCTATGCATATTTTGATCTCTTTTTTTATTTCTTCTGTGATTTGTTGGTTATTCAGAAGTGTGTTGTTTAACCTCCATATGTTTGTATTTTTAATAGTTTTTTTCCCTGTAGTTGATATCTAATCTTACTGCATTGTAATCAGAAAAGATACTTGAGATGATTTCAATTTTTTTGAATTTATATCATCAATTTTTGTAGATCAAAGAACACGTTTTGGGGCTTTCTTGATTTTATTTCTTTTTCTATAAATGTGAATCATGGGAAGCAGCATTTAAATGATTCTATCAGAAATGGGATGGCTACAATCATCATCACCACTGTCATTTTAGTATTGAGCATTTACTATGCCATGTACAGTACAAACGAATTTTACACATTAGATCATAGAACTTGGCACTTACTTCTATTATGATACTTCTCAAGGTGAAGTAAAATATCTTAATAAGCATCTGTCTCCACTACATTCTGTCTTCACTGTAGTATCGTGGGTACAGAGCCCGTACCTTACTCATCTTGTTACCCCAGCACGCTGAACACATTGGGCACTAAATAAATGTCTGATATTTAAGTAGAAATAACTTGAGGTAACAAAATCATAGCATTTGAAGAATCTTAAAACATATTATGGCCATACTACTTTCTAATACTTTCTAATAAAAAGATCTGGAAACAAACTATATCCCAACCATAGGGAAACAGTTCAGTATGAGCAAGGTTGGATATAACAACACACACTTGATACACTTAACATAACAGAAATACGGTCACTGTGAAGACGCTGCTATCAGAAGTATAACTGGCCTGTGTGTTGGGAGTGCTTTCCTTCTCCATCTCCTATTGGGGTTTCAGATCAGAACTTTCCCCAGCCTTTCCACCTTCAGATTGTCTCTGTATTAAGTGTTCATTTCTAGTTCACCATGCCTGGCCACTTGCCTTTTATTTTAATTAACTGATTAAGCTTTTTTGTTTCTTTGCATCCTTTCCCCTACCACTCTAAGCCTTCTCAGGTGCTTTGTGTGTTATGTATTTGCTCCCATAATTCTATCAAAACTGTACTGGCATCTTTCCCAACAAGGCATCCTGCTGGCAGACGGTTCCCATCTTGCTTCTAACGATCATTTTTAGGGGCTACTTTGCAGAGATCCTGGGTTCAACAAACCATCATCATCGAGCAAGAGAGCTGCCCAGACAATTTCTGGTGGGATAAAATTAGGCCTTTCCCCCAAATAACAGCAAAATAATAATAAATAAATGTATGTCCTCAAAGAGCATTTGCTTGGTTCTGCAGAAATCAGAAGGGATTATTTGTACACCTCAGGATTAATGATCAATGAATTAGCAGAATTTCTGATCCTATTAGAAATGCTAATCTCATGAAAACAGAGAGAAACATTTGTGAAAGGTCTGAGCTGTCCAGACGGTGCCTGTCTCCACCGACCTGGCTCTGTGAGAAAGGAAGGAAAAGGGGAGGGAAAGAATATTTGTTCAGAGCTTACTGTATTCCAGACTTTGGGTAAGGGGCTCTTACAGACCCAGTGTAGTTTATCCTCACACCAATCTTTCAAAGCAAGATTACCATCAGGTTTGGTGCTGATGGAAAACCTGGAAGTCAGTGAGATTAAGCAGCCTGACTTGGGCCACCCAGCCAGAAGTGCAAACCTAGAAGTGAGGATTTGAACTCAGGTTTTTATGAGCACAAAGTCTGCCATGTTTTTGTTATAACAGTAGCAGGGTTTGGTTAGATAGCCGGTAACAATGTTCAGGTTATTAAAGACCAAAAGGCAAAGTACAGGTCATCCCTGACAAGGCTGATTCCTCCTGCTATTATGGACTCCAGGACTCCCTCCCACACTGACTGTGTTGCATAGACCTGAATGAGAAGTCACGTTATCCCAGATGGACTCTGAGAAGTCATGACCTTAGGCATAAGATTTAATGGCCACAGCCCTAATACTGTGTTATTTGAGCAGGGGCTGGCCCCATGAGTAGAAAGGGCTTGAGGACCCATGGAGCGAGCCTGTCTCTGTTCCTACCCAACTGTATGTTTTTATGGAAATTTCACCATCATGAAAATCATTCCTTAGGACTTGCTTTTTCCAAAATATCCTATCAAAATACATCAACCCTTAAGAAGGTGACTCCTGAAACTCCTTTATCACCCAGTATCCTGGCAGGAGATAATTGTGCAAGGCCCATAGGTCAGGTACCTGATGATGAAGCAAGAAGAGGAGTTCTAGAAGCACAATATTCCCTTTACCACACCGTCCCTCACCATGTGTTCAGTTCTGTCTTTATGGTTCAATTTTCCTCTTGGTAAATTATCAGCAATAACAGGACAGGAATTTAAATCAAGCAGAAGTGGAAACACGAGTAGACTTAAATGATTGGTTTCATTTAAGAACAACAGCCAAACTGACATTTACGTTTTTTTAAAGCACTTACTTCTTTGGCTGCACCGGGTCTTGGCTGCAGCACGCAGGATCTTCAATCTTTGTTGTGGCATATGGAATCTTTAGCTGGTGCACGTGGGATCTAGTTCCCCAGCCAGGGATTGAACCTGGGTGCCCTGCATTGGGAGCACGGAGTCTCAGCCTCTGGACTGCGAAGGAAGTCCAACATTTATGTTTTTAATAAACATTTAATTTTAGAACAGCTTTAGATTTATAGAAAAGTTATAAAGATAGTACAAAGAAAGGGGTCTCGTATATCGCACACCCAGTTTCCCTTAACATCTTACATCATCAGCAAGTACAGGACATTGTCACAGCTAAGAAACCAAAAGTAACAGGACATTATTCACTAAAGATCGTACTTCATTCAGACTTCCCTAGTTTTTACCTAATGTCCTTTCCTGTTCCCACTCAGTTGTTCCATCTCTTCAGACTCCTCTGGACTGTGACAGTTTCTCAGACTTTCCTTGTCTGTGATGAAGTTTGAGGAGTATGAGTCAGGTAATGTATAGAATGTGTTTCAATTTGGCTTTATCTGATGTTTTCCTCATGGTTAGATGGGTTGATGGGTTTTGGGGAGGACAGCCTCAGAGGTAAAGAGCCCTTCTTGTCCCACCTTATCAAGATTACGTCTGTTGTATACATGTGTACTCAGTCGTGTCTGACTCTTTGCAACCCTATGGACTGTGTGGCCTGCCAGGCTCCTCTGTTCATGGAATTTTCCAGGCAGGAATACTGGAGTGGGTTGCCATTTCCTACTCCAGAGGATCTTCCCGACCCAGGGATCGAACCTGATTATGTTCATTAAATGTTAAATCACAGTTGATTTAACATTTATTTTTAAAGAAAATAAATCATGTGGCAAATTAGTCTGAACTAGAGCCAACTCTGTCCATTTTTAACAAGGACAGAACTGGCACAAAATCAAACTGTCAGAGTCTCTGGAAATAAACTAATGTTCCATTCAGTCCAAGTCCCAGGTTGTAACGTTTATGCGAGTTCCTTTGGCAGAAAACACTTGGAGTTCCTGAGGGGGGAAGAAAATGGCTGTCTTAAATATAGAATACAGTTAAGATGCCATGTCTGAAGCATTTCACAGACTTGCCAGCGAGTGAGCACCATCATCACAGAACACCAGCTGTGGAACCCTGTCTGTTGAACCCACAGGCCCCCAAGTCCCCAGAAGACAATATTAGCAATGAACCAGATTTTCACATTTCCTGCCTCCCCTGAATTCATAACATTGCCAAACTGCCAGACTGCTCCTGGGAGTCTGTACCATTACCTTGTAGGGAAAGTGCTGGCAGAACCACCTTTCATTTGTGTTGCATAAGAACATCATCTTCATTTCAGTAATTTAACTCTGATTAAATTTAGCTGTCAGCCTTTAAAGTTCTCTGAGCAGCTTTCAGACTCAGAAAGGGAAGAGGCATGCCAGCAGCTTTTCTGCAATCCCTTCCCACCTACCTTCCTGCAAGCTCCTTTCCAAGCAGCTGGGTGAAGCCAGAATCATTCAGAGAGTAATCGTTTGCCAGGCTGTGAGGTGCCTGGTGGGAATGGATTCTCTCATTCTGTGGCCTGGCCCTGCCCAGGGAAGGCAGCTGGGAGCACCCAGCACTGCCTGCCACTTTTGCATCTTTCAAGTTGCTTCCTTTGGTTTCTTGCTTCTCAGGTCAATATAGCCAGTGGGGTTTGTTTTTGTTTTTTTGTTAATTTAATTAAAATTTTAAAAAATTGGAATATGATTGCTGTAAAATGTTGTGTTAGTTTCTACCATACAATGAAGTGAATCAGCTGTATATATACATGTATCCCCTCCCTCTTGGACCTCTCTCCCACCCATCCCTCATCCCAGTCATCTAGGTCATCCCATTTTTTTTTTTTACATTTTTAAAACTTGATTCTTTGAATTTTATAGTGCTATAAAATTTTCAAAAGTTTCACACACATGATTTCATATAAACCCATCATTTTTATTACTATTATATATATATATATTGGCTCTTTCCATTTTTCCTTTCTCTCCAGACCGTCTTGTATTTTTCCTCTTCCTGTTTGGGTCCTCTGGTCCCCAGCCCTCAGGCTTTCACTGAAACCCATGGCTGTTTCCCCTGAGGAGTGTCTTTTCCTGTGCTCTCCTCTGACTTCCTGCCATTGTGGGGGGTAGGGGTGGGTAGGGGGAGCCGGGCAGGAATGGGGTTGGGGGTGCGGTTCCCAGCCTTCTTCCCTGGCAAGGGCAGAAGCAGGCCCATCCTAGACAGGGCCACACACAGCTCCCCAGGCCTCCTCCCACACCCCTTTGAACTTATTCTCTTAACGATCTCAAGGGTCTCAAGGCTGCAAATTGCATTTTAGAGTTTCCATCTGGTGCTTTCCGTGAGCTCACCATGCAGGAAACTAAGAACCACAGAAAGACCTAAAAAGTGGTCCTAGGAATCCTTGATGTAGGTTATGGCCATTACAGGCAGCACAGCCTTCCACTCATCAGGGTCCTAAAAGGATATATAAGCAGGAGTTTTGTAATCAGGTCCATACGCTCCAGGCTTAACGACCAGGACAGATCTTCGATGTTACACAATCCCCAACTGCTTTGATCTTCGCTGTCCTGGTCAGTATACCCAGCTGGATAAATAGCATTAGTCCAAAAAGAGCTTGCTGAACAAATGGTTAAAATTGATAATGTCCTACATTTGCCAGAAGCACAGGTGCTTCAGATCAATTGGGCTAACCTTGTGGAAACAATTAACACTAAGCCTTTTTATAAGACAAAAAAAGCTTTTACATTTACAGGTTCAGATTCTGGCGGTAAAATGAATTTTCTGGGAGTGAAAAATGTTCCCTGTAGAGCTGATGGATTGTTAACATTCAGTGTGGTTTACCGAGTTCTTAAAAAAAAGAAAAGAAAAACAACCCAAACAACAAAAGTAATAAGAATCTGTACCATCACCATCAGCTTATTACAACAGTTTAACTTTCTGCTTATGAGTTTTTCAATGATGACTCCCCTGAAAGCTTGAGATAAATATATTACTATGATACAGATTATCATTCTTCAAGTTTGCTCTTATCAGAACAGATCCAGGTGGAATTGGAGACTCCTACCGGAATATGGCTAGTTTCCAATGGCTTAGAAGTGTTTCTTATGACTAAATAGATAGCCTCATAATTGGGTTTGTGAGTACAGATTTGTCAGGATTCTACTTTACATGGCATGGATATTCTCAGCTCAAACCCTCAAAAAAATATTCCTCTGTAAATATATAGGCAAATACTGAAAGCCTCATTCTAGCTTTTCTCCAGTTGGGAGGCACAATGTACATGCAAGTCTCTTTCTGTTGGTGAAGACATATTGTGTGACTTTAAGCAGATCCTTCATCACCTGGGGCCTCTGCTACCTCATGACTAGACTAAAGGGTTAGTTGCTCAGTCGTGTCCAACTCTTTGGGACCCCATGAACTGTAGCCTGTCAGGCTCCACTGTCCATGGGATTTCCCAGGCAAAAATACTGGAATGGGTTGCCATTTCCTTCTCCAGGGGATCTTCCTGACCCAGGGATCGAACCTGAGTCTCCTGAATTATAGGCAGACTCTTTACCATCTGAGTCACCAGGGAAGTGCCTAGACTAAGGTCTAGCCCTAATAATCTGTGCCCCTAATTAGAACAGTGATCAGGAAAGAGGGTTCTGCAGTCAAGTAGCTGTGGTTTCAACTGCTGTCTCCATCTCAAAGAAGTTACCTATGAATGGGCAAGACAGTTAGCCTTGGAGCCTACATTTCCTCATCTGTAAAATGGTTATAGTAATAGTACCTGCCTGAAAGGTTGGGGTAAGGATTAAGTGAGATAATTATATGAAACACTTAGCATAGGGCCTGGCCTATTACAGGTGCTGGAGAAATGTTACCTTTATTTGTAGAGTCCATATTATTATAATAAATGGTTTATTTGTGTGTGGTTTCCATCCTTTTCACTAAACTGATCTGCTTTTCTTTTTTTCTAATTGAAATATAATTGATTTACAATGCTGTGCTAGTTTCAGGTGTACAGCAAAGTGATTCACTTTATGTAAATAGATACACATGTGTGCATGCTAAGTCACTTCAGTTGTGTCTGACTCTTTGCGACCCCATGGACTGTAGTTTGCCAGGTTCCTCTGTCCATAGGATTCTCCAGGCAAGAATACTGGAGTGAGTTGCCATGCCCTCCTCCAGGTAATCTTCCCAATCAGGGAGTGAACCCACATCTCCTGCGACTCCTGCATTGCAGGCAGATTCTTGACTACCAGGGAAGCCCATATATATATACACACACATACACACATACACTTTTTTTTTCAGA
>NW_011495084.1:10793968-10801629 GCF_000754665.1 Bison bison bison | reverse complement strand
CATATACATTCTTTTTCAGATTCTTTTGCCTTATAGGTTATTACAAAATATTGAATATGGTTTCCTGTGCCATTCACTAGGTCCTTGTTGTTTATTTTATATATAGTAGTATGTATATATTAATCCCAGATTCCAATACATTGGTCAACTTTTATGTGGATGAATCAGGCAAACAGGTCATGGAAGACTGAGATTCTGTTATAAATTCAGAGGCGTTGTTATCAACATGACATCAATGTTCCTTCTAGGGATTCTAGTGTTTTTGATGCAAAACAATCATTAGGTGTGTGGTGTCCTCTCTGCATGGTTTCTAATGACTGTGTCTACCAAGAAGGCAAATGCCCCATTGGAAATGTGGTTCTTTTCCTGAATGATTTCTGAGCAAGGAAGAAAAGGTTTAAAAATAATTTTTGACAAATGATGGGAGCAGATTATAGAGGTATATGCTTTCTAGGACTGTGTGTGCATCTCAGGGGAATATTGTGCATCCTAATCAAAAATTATGGCTAATCGCCATCAAACCCACAGCAACAGAGCACGTTGTGGTAGATGAAAAGGTTATAGACGATGAGATAGCTGGAAGGGGAAGAGTGAGGATTGTGGTGCTGACCAGGAAAGGGAAGGCCTGGTTTCTGGTCCACTTAAGCTAACTGGTCAATGATTTCCTGTTTTGATTTTCATTGTCTAAAGTGTTTGGTGAACTAATTGCTACTTTGCGCAAACAACCATTTCTAGCTGCAAGGTGAGGACATTTGACTCCCCTTCTCCCAGTGGTTAGACCCAGGGTCTACCTATAAGCCAAGCAGATCATCTCTCTCCATTGAAATAGAAGCACCTGGCAGGCAAAGACCTTGCCTTCCTAGTTTACCAGTGCCTGGTACAGGATATTAGAGAATATATTCTGTATGTATATGGAATAAGTCCTTGACAGGCGCTTGTTGAATGAAAGAACAGAGAGAGGTTTTTCCTCATTAGGCTGCTGGAGCGGCTTCTGCAGCAAAAACAAACAAGAGGAGGAGGAGGAGAAGGGAGAGTGGGGGAAGGAAGAGAAAGGACAGAAGGGGAAGAAGTGGGGTGGAGGAAGAGTGGAGGAGGAGGCGGGGAAGGAAAGAAGAGGAGGAGGGAAGTTCCAGCAAGTTGAGGAGGGCTCTGGTCAAGGTTTCCAAAAGTTCATCTTCTCTGCACTCCTTCCCTGGCTCCCTCTTGCTTCCTAAGCTCCATCAGGAGAAGGCTGGTCATTGCTGATTTAGGATACTTTTCAAACCAAAGCTAAAAACACTTCAAAAGAGTGTGACATCTTAGGGATATCAAATGCCATGACCAGGAGATGCTGCTTACAGGAAAGTAAAATACAGCCTGTCTCTTTCTCAGTGGCTGTCATGCAGAAACAGTGGTTCCGGCTGACTTTAAAATTGCTGCCTAAATGAAGGAATGACGATCTTCTGGGAAATGTAGGCTCCTAATGGAGGGTTGTGGTTTGAAAAGTTTCCCACGCAGTGATTTTTTAAATGCCTATTGACCTCTCTGCAGTGGCTGCTTTTCCATCATAATCTGTTACATAATTACTGAGCAATTTCCAGGCTGCTTCTTACAAAACTGATTTAAACTTAGCCACCTAGACCAGCATCACTGAACTTTTTCTAGAATCTGTGGGGCTGATTAGAATTGCATTGGCAGAGCTAGAGAATCTGGTGATTTCAACCAAATGAACCCCTGGGAAAATTGGTTCAAGGGCTCCTTTTCTTTCCTAGGCTTGCAAGCGATGCTGTAAAGCCAACAATTGCGATCTGAATGGCTTGAGAAAAATTGAGTTTGGTGCCTGAATAAATGTTTGATTCCAAGTGACTCTCTCCACCTCCCAAATACTGCCCTTCCAGCATTGCATATTGAAACATGCAGTATCTGAGAATCGATTTTGGTCCGAATTCTGTGATGAAAATAACAGAAGCAGGGTCCAGGTATCTTAAGCAAAGAAATGAATGTATTGGAAGGATACAAAAGAGCTCACGGAACAGAAGGAGAAGCCAGGAATCCACTTTATCAAAGTACAAGAGAAGCTGTAGGAATTCAAGTGGCAGGAATAATACAATTCCCTTTGGCCCTTGCTACCAGAGTAAGTGACTTAGAACCATTCTCAGTTTTTGCATCACTTGTCTCCACACTAAAATTCCAGCTCAAGAGCATCTGGGAGACCTAGTTTCAGCTACGTATGTGCTCTCCGTTCGGTTAGGATAGGGGAAGGCACCGTGATGGAAAAATGTTTCTCCTACAGGGAAAAAGGGATTCTCCAGAGAAAAATCAAGGCTCTCTCTCCTCAGGCTGTGGTGGCGCGTGTCTGCCCCACTGCAGGGTAGAACATGGTGTGTATTTTTAACTCACCAGCCTCCAGTTCTACGCCATATCTTCCTTCTCCTCCAAACCATGTGTTGGCACACCAGGACAGCACACACCCATCCCTGCAGGAACAGTCTGGGATGTGTGAGCAGCCTAGAATTTTGGAGAAGGAGAAAAACGAGTTAAAGGAAAGATGTGGGAGAGCGGAGGTGTGCGTATCATGCTCTCCTGAGCTGTTGATTTCTGTTCTCCTCAGGTCAACACATTTTTTATTTAATTTGAGAGAAACTCGAATTATACTTCTACAGCAATACCTTCAAATCTGCTATCTGTGATTTCTTTTTTTTAACATGTGAAGAGAAAACGAAGAGTAATATCCAAGATGTTTTTTAAATTTCTTTTTCTAGAACTGACCTCTCTAAAATTTATTACATCATACAATTAATTATAACATGCACCATTAATTTAAAATATTATTTTATTGATGAGATAGACAATGACAAAAACTGAGGGTGCCACAGAAGTGGGGAAGTTGTTGGGCAGATTCAGCACCCTCACTTCCAGCTGCTCCAAAGCAGCTTGCTCATTTGATGGTCCAGTCCATGATGTATCTTGCTCGAGGGTTTCCATGAAAATGACCTCTCAGGTGAAACTTCCTAAAAATCTATAATGCACCCAGGATTTCATCCCAGTGCATCCTGGAGTGGAGCAAAACAACACCTCCTAGAGAAGAAAATATCTTCCAGGGTTACACCTGTGCTAGCCTTAGTTTGAAGAATACGTATCTAATTCTGTTGCTGCTTCAGAAAATATAAAGACTTGTATCTCTCTTAAACGTATTTGTTACTTCTTTTAAAACTTTGGTATGTTTTATACAGTTTGGCAAAAAGTTAACCCTTGACTTTGATTCATGTTAGAGCAAATCAGTACATTCATTCCACTTCTCTTTTCCCTTTCAGTTCCAATCACCTCCCCCAGCACTGCAAATTTCCCTCCCCTCTCAGTGGCGACAAGTCCCCAACCCAGAATGGAGCTGATGTTTACCAGATATCTGTCACACGACAAACATAAATATATGTGTAATCCAAGATCCAGAGAGGTTTTAAAAAAAAAAGTATTCAGGGTCACAAAGCTAGTAATTGTAAGTTCACATTGGAACCTCTATCTGTCTGATTTCAAAGCACATTCCTCCCATTGTATTACGTCAAATAAGATAGTTGGCTATCAGCTCATCAAGAACTACTACACATTCCAGGAAAAAATGCATATTACGAGTTCCTAAGACCAAAATGACGCTAGAAGAGTTGGCTAAATGGAGGCAGAAATATGTCAGATATGTTGTATCTGACATATAGTCTCGTGGTTCTCTCCCTTTCCTGTTGGGGGTGCCCAGAGGGTGAGCGAGTGGATTGAGTACTCCTGAGCTCAGTGTTGAGCAGTTTAGGTCAGGGAGAAGGATGGCTAAAGGTTGGAGGACCATAAAGACATGGTGAAAACTTATAAACTAGATGAAACAAAGCTTTCATTTAGGTGGACATTGATTCATTCTTTCATACAATGAGTATTTATGCTGTGTGTCTTTGAGTGTCTATGAGAGGGCAGGCATGCAAAGATGAGTAAGACATGGCTCTTCCTTCAAGGAATTCAGTGTCTATTGAGGAAGAGAGAGAAGTTAACAAGCTGTCAGAGTGGAGTGGGATAATACATATTTTCTCTGTCCTTAGATGCCCATTCTATAGTCAACATATCATGGGCACACACTGGTTTTTGCTCGTACATTATTCTCTCCAATCTGACTTTCTCTAGAAGGATTACATCTTCTCCACTGGAAAATCTGATGAGACTGTTAAATCTAGGGGTTTTCAACCCTCTGGGTACACGCATCCTAAGTCGCTTCAGTCGTGTCTGACCCTGTGTGACCCCATGGACTGTTGCCCACCAGGCTCCTCTGTCTAGGGGATTTCCCAGCCAAGAACACTGGAGTGGGTTGCCATGTCCTCCTCCAGGGGATCCTCCCGACCCAAGGATCGAACCCAGGTCTCTTTTGTCTCCTGCATTTCCAGGCAAGTTCTTTACCACGAATGCCACCTGGGAAGACCCCACAACCCTCTACTCACCAACGAGTGGCTTCCTTACCAAGCCGGAGCACTGTTTATTCCTTGGAATCAAAATCTTAAAGGAGGATAGAAAGGGAAAAAAAAAAAAAAATCCCCAGAAATGACAGAAAATCATTCATTCTGGATCAGGGCACTGACAATACTTGAGTGTTCCTAGGCCCATCCCTGCCAGTTTCTATCAATTTAGGCATCTTCTGGACCCTCCAGAGAGCTGATAGAAATCCTCCTGATAAAGTCCCTTTTTTTATATATATATATAATTTTATTTTTTTATGTTTGGCTACACTGGGTCTTTATTGCTTTGCTTGGGCTTTCTCTAGTTGCAGCTAGCAGGGACTATGCATCATGCTGGTGTGTGGACTTACTGCGGTGGTGTCTCTTTCGTTTCAGAGCACAGGCTCTATGCACGTGGCCTTCAGTGGTTTTGGCTCACAGGCTCTAGAGCGCCGGCTCAGAGGTTGTGACCCATGGGCTTAGTTGCTCCCCAGCATGTGGGATCTTCCCAGACCAGGGATTGAACCCATATCCCCTGTATTGGCAGGCAGAGTCTTATACACTGTGCCACCAGGAAAGTCCAGGTCGCATTGTTAAACAGTGAAAAGACAAAATCCCCTGGGTGTGATATGGGTTGTCTGGAACAAGATTGAGAGCAGGAGGACCAGTTAGGAGACTACTGTAGTAATCCACATGAGACATGGTGAGAGACTGAACTCACTGAGTAGAGAGTGAAAGAAGGAAAGATGAATTCTAGAATCCAAAGAGATAGAGCTAGCTGGACTTGATGACCACCATGCAGAAATATGAAGAGTCACAAGAATTGTTTTTCCATGAAACCATGTAGGGCAGCTCACGTCAACTCCTTTCTGTTGGTCTAGAGGGTATGCTCTAACCTGGCCTTGGTTCTGGTGGTGCTTTCTTACCTGTGAAGGCTGCCTCTTCGCCCCCCTCTATCCTCCTAGTCCTGGGATGAACACATCACTTCCTCCCAAAAAATCATCTCCATTATCCAGTTGGCAGGGACATCAAATTCCTCCTTTTGCCTTGCCTCCTAAGCCCCTAGGGTACGTGTACAGTAGATTCTTGGAAATAGCTCTGGACAGCATGTCATTGTCCAACCTCAACAAGCACATTCCGATGACGACTGGACGTCACATGGATATTCGCTACATTTGTGATTCCATTTATATCCTCACCTACATGACCACAGCCCACGCAGTTCACACCACCTCAGCACTCCTTCCCTATCGGGTTCCTGAGGTGTCCTGTGCCGTCAACTCTGCTACAGAGGAAAGGTGTTCAAGGAGTGGTGTGGTCATGTGGAAAGAATCCGGCAGCGCTGGGCAGAGGTGGACCTGGTGGACTATGCTCTTTCCCCTCAAAAGGAACACACAGCTCACAAGCAAACAGCAACCTTTGTGAGTCAGTGCCCGCTCTGCCTGACTGTCCTTTGCACCAATCTTTTGAACCAATAAATACAGGAACACCCACAACTACCACCTCTTATCTGCAGGAAAATAAGCCAGTTAGGGAAGTTGTGCAAGACACTGAACAAATATCCACAAGAACCAAGCACTCCACCCTCCCTGGAAAGCCCTTCAACCTTGGATGTGAGGCACTCACTGTTGAGATGGAGAAGAATTGACAATGGCTTTAGTTGGGTCTTTCTCTAGTTTCTCTTTTTTTTTGGAAGATATCTTGGAACTTGAGGCTCTTTAAAAAAAAAAAAAACATTTTAAGGAACATATTAGTGGCATTCAGAATATCACATTATTTCCTGGGTGATCTTCTGAGAAAATAAAAGCAAGATATTGGTGTGTTCTAGTGACTTTAGGAACCTCAGACTTTTCAGATCCATGCTATTAAATAACTCCCCTATTTAAGGCTGTCCAAGTAACTAATGGGCTGCAGACTCTCAGACTGTGAAGGAAATCTTGAAGGATGATAGAAGACAAAGAAACCAACATATCTCACTTACAGTTGATGCCCCCAGGCAGTTTTTTGCTGGGTGATTAGATTATTGTATGTGTTACAACTTGATCACCTGTATTTCATTTCAAATACATTTTCCTCAGTTTCTTTGCCAGCAAAGCACACTTGATAGAAATGCCTCAAAATCAATTTATACTGCTCCACTAGTTTTATGCATTTTAAATTTCAGGAAACAACAATTAGGATATTTTCAATGAAGAAAAGAGCTCCATTAAGCTGCCACAAATGTCAAAAGTTCCTGGCTATGCGAACACTTATGTAATTGTTCTGGAAACCCCACGCACCGGAGTAGACCTACAACACAAGGAATGACTCACTATTTCTACGCACATACTCTCCCTAAAATGTGCTCCAGTTTGGTTTTTTTTTTTCCCCCCTGAAGGGGGAAAGACAAAATATGGTACATCAAATCCAAAAGTTCTTTCTGTTATCTTTTGGAAGTACTGCCTCACATGAGAGCATTAGAAGACGTTGCTGTTTTCATTAATGAAGCAGCCAGATGGGCTAGAATTAAAACAGGTTGAAACTCTGAAATCCTTCCTGAAAGACAAAATCACATAAAGAACGTGTGGGTTCTCAAGTTTCCAAATGGTCTGCATTTCCTCTTGTGACTTTATCCTCAAGTTTGTTTTTTAAAAGTTGTAGCTGGTAGCATATGACTGGTGTCTTATCTTCTGAGCAATGTTAAGGCACACACCATCAAACGCCAATGAGAACACACAGGCCTGGGCCCACAACACCAAGGCTCATATACTCCCAGAGCTTTTTTAAAAAATATTTATTTATTTGGCTGTGTGGAGTCTCAGCTGTGGGTTGTGGGATTTTCACTGCATCAAGCATGATCTTTCATTGTGGCTAACAGACTTTCTAGTTACTCTGCAGCATGTGGGATCTTACTTCCCCAACTAGGGATCAAACCTGTGCCCCCTGCATCGCAAGGTGGATTCTTAACCACTGGACAACCAGGGAAGTCCCATCTCTGGGGGCTTTTAATAGATACCTTGTTACTGTTCAGCCACTAAGTCGTATCCATCTCTTTGCGATCCCAAGAACTGCAGCATGCCAGGCTCCGCTGTCCTTCACTATCTCCTGGAGTTTGCTCAGATTCATGTCCATTGATGCTATCTAACCATCTCATCCTCTGTTGCCCCCTTCTTCTTTTGCCTTCAACCTTTCCCAGCATCATGGTCTTTTCCAGTGAGTTGGCTCTTTGCATCAGGT
>NW_011495084.1:10783387-10793868 GCF_000754665.1 Bison bison bison | reverse complement strand
TTGGCTCTTTGCATCAGGTGGCCAAAGTATTGGAGCTTCAGCTTCAGCATCAGTCCTTCCAATGAATATTCAGGGTTTATTTCCTTTAGGATTGACTGGTTTGATCTCCTTGCTCTCCAAAGTACTCTCAAGAGTCTTCTCTAAGTCCAAATGCTTGTGGGGAACTTGCTGAAGCATACTGCATAAGCTGCGTCCCCTACAGCACATGTTTGGTGCTACCAACACCACGGTAGAGCATTAGCAAGAGATGGATTGAAGTTTAGACATTCCATCAGTGGGGAACCAAACCAGGTTTGTTTATGTGAGGACTCTAGGGGCAGTTCTGTTGGGCAGTTGAAACAGATTGTAAATGGGAGTTCCTGTTTAGGCAGTGATGGGCTGGCCATATGGTGGTCATCAGAGATTTTCAACAAGAGGTCATCAGTCTGTACCCTACCTGAGAGGATGAAGAGTAGGAATCTGGCAGGCAATACCCATCGTGGATCAAGCTGCCACAGATGGAGATGAAACAGGAGTTCAGAACAGAACCTGGAGCCCAGCTGACCAGATACTGATTAGATAAACCTGGAGCCCAGCTGACCAGATACTGATTAGATAAACCTGGAGCCCAGCTGACCAGATACTGATTAGATGAACTACTTACACTTCCTCTGACTAAGAGTAGACTTGGGTTCAACTCCTGGGATAGGGCTGAGCTGCACATGAGTCTCCATGGCCTCAGCCCAGGAATGAGCCTGAATTCAGGGAAAGACACCAGGCAGATGGCCAAGCACCACCCACACCAGCACCAGTACAGCCTAAGATCTGAACACATATTTAATGATAAATAAATGGATGGTGTAATTGAATGATTCCGTTCACTTAATGGGGTGAGCAAGTATTTATCAAATGGAAACTGATCAATAAACAAGTTAACAAATGAATTGTTAACATTCCACATATTGACAAAGGATACAGAATGATAGCAGTAGATAACAGTTATATACTGCTGACTGTCCTGGGCGCATTACATAGATTATCTTATTTCATCTTCATAACAACTCAAGATGGAAGTGCTATTATGACACCCATTTTACAGGTGAAAAAATGGAGACATCATGCTAGAGTCTTTAAGAAGTCAGTCTGATCTGAGATCTGTTCATTCTACTCAGCAATAGGATCACTCACTTCTCAGGCCTTTCTCTTGCCCCCCGGGATGTGGTGACTGTTGGGGGTGGGAAAGATGACATCAGGCCCTCCTTGTCTCTCTGCCTTTCTCTTCCTCCCCTTCCGGTGTGTCTTGCATTAACAAGAAGAGTATGTCTCCTGCAGTTTGATTGCTGGTTCCCCCATGATGACTGCCCCTTTCTCTCCTGATGAGGATAGGCTAGAGTTGTACTGAAAAAGGGCTTCCCTGGTGGCTCAGATTGTAAAGAATCCACCCACAGTGCAGGAGACCCAGATCCAATCCCTCGGTTGGGAAGATCCTCTGGAGGAGGGCATGGCAACCCACTCCAGTATTCTTGCTTGGGGAATCTCATGGACAGAGGAGCCTGGAGGGCACAGTCTATAGGGTTGCAAAGAGTTGGATGCCATGAAGTGACTTAGCACGCACACATGCATGTACTGAAACAGTCTATAGAGTTGGTTGCTTTGAGTTCTTGACCTTGCTAGCATCAAGGTGTAGGTGTGGCAGAAGATGATATGAAATAATAAGGCATTTCCCTAATCATCTGATATCTGTGTATCTACTTCCTTTTGAAGACCCCAGGAAGTACTTTACCTACATCATCCATTTCAGTCCTCACTCCAACCCCTGGAGGGAGGTATCCTTATCCCCCAACACACTTATGAGGCAACTGAGAGTCCCAGAGGTTTGGCAATCTTGCCTAACATCCCTGAAGCTGAACGAAGAGCCAGGATTGGAACCGAGGGTCGTCCGCCTCCAAGAGACACAATTCAGGAACTGTCTACGAAGTCCTTCTTTTTGAGCATGCTTATCAACACGTAGCATGCTGTCACTAAAATACTTTGGTGGTGGGGACATGGCCATAGTCATCTTCTCTGGCTATGGGTCAAGGTCTCCTTTAAAGCATGACTTTGATGGCAGCCTTTTGGTCTGCTTACTAAAGAAAGTCATAAAGATGTCATTCATTCATGTAAAGTCAGAGACAGAAGCCAGGTATGATGGTGTCTCCTCCCTCTACTGACTTCCCCCGTCCTCTCCTCTTCTGCTCTTTAGAAGCTCAGTCACTCACAGATTACATGCAGCCGTTTTCATTGACCTGCTCACGACGGATGACAAGTGGCTCTTACGGAACAGGGTACCAGTAGGAGAGAGGAGCCCAGAGCCCTCGCCCACGCTGTTTGCTTTGTGAAATTCCAGACTGTTTAATCTGCTCTACCTCATTCTGAGAACTCCAGATTCCACTTTTCTTAATGACTTTCCCCTCTTTGAATGCCTACACAGTTATCTTTGAAGAAGGAGAAAAAGAATAGATGAATCATTTGCAGGAAACGGAGGGGAGAGAAGTGTGGTTGGAACAGCAGATGGCTAAGTGTGTGGGCATGTGGCTGCCTCCGTTGTTCCTTCCCTCCACCACCCTCTGGACACGAGTCCTTTGGGAGTCAGTGTACACTCATTTTGGGTGGGGGCTGCGCCCGATTTCAGATACTAACATGTAATTGCACATCTGCTCGGATTCCTCTCAGACACTGAAATTCCAGGGATAGTGGGAAACTCAGGCTAGGTTCAGATTGAAATATCGGTCCTCTCTTTGAAGTTTTGACATTAAACATTCTAATAAGGTGATAAACTCCTTTCAGTTAGTAGCAAGAGAATTTCTCGTGCGGTCTTCTTTCTCCTGTAGAATATGAAGTCAGGACGTGAATTTTCTTTCCGTGCCACAGGGCAAGGTCTCTAACCCGGGAAGGGGTTGGCAGATGTGTACAGGGAAGCCAGAGGAGACAGGCTACCTATAGATAGAAATCTGCATTAAGCAGGAAAACACAAATTGTTCTTGGTGGGGCTTTTGGCGGGGGCCGGGGGGTGCAGAAAGGACATAAAGACACTACAGTTGTGGGGACAAGTGTCCATGTATTGCTCTCCAAAGGTAGCTTTTTGCTATATATATGGAGATGATACCAAAGACGGTCTGTTCACTTGGATAACTGAAATAAGTTTCCAGAATCCCGAGAATCCAAGAGAACATACATTTTTGGAAAAAGCTTGACTTTTTTTCCCAGAAGGTTTCATGTAGACCCTCCTGTTACTTCTAAGTAAATTTCCAAATGTTATCTGGATGTCACATTAGGATAAGTAATTGTGGCTATTTTATTTTTAGATTACGAAACTCATTCCATCAATAAACTCTTCCACTGATTTTTCCCCCCACTTCCATCATCACCATCTGCCCTCCCACCTCTAGCTGCACAGGACGGGACTCTGGTGTGAGCACGTGAATGAATGTGCAGAGAGGTAAGAGCTTGTTAGTTTTTAGTGCAATAGGATTTTTGGTAAAATACATGTCTAGAAGTTGAGATATGTTTCTTAATGTGTGAGCATGCTTACTTATTCGTTAAGCCACATCTGACTTTTTGCAGCCCCACAGTCTGTAGCCCATCAGGCTCCTCTGTCCATGGGCTTTCCTAGGCAAGAATACTGGAGTGGGTTGCCATTCCCTTCTCCAGGGGGTCTTCCCAACCTAGGGATTGAACCCAAGTCTCCTGCATTGACAGGTGGGTTCTTTACCACTGAGCCACCAGGGAAGCCCATGTTTCTTAACACAAATTATTATATACCACTTGGAAACAAAGAACTGTGGTAAAATGCATTTTTTTTTAAATTAATGAACACTCCTTCAGAATCAACTTTAATCATAAAAGTCATCTGATCAAGAATGAGTAAACTCAGCCCAGAAATCAATCTAAATGATCATAAAAAAAATCTGTCATCATAAATCTAGTAAATAATAGAATTTTCACCTTCATTATGATGTGATGAGTTATTTATCTGAAAGTCCTTCATATTAACCTTTACAAAAGCACTAATTCTTGGATCCTCAAAAGCTTTAAAATAACTCTTCATAATTTATAAACATGGCCATACCAGACTAATTTGTGTGGTTCTTGGGATGTCCCATCCAGCTTCACCTGACCCCCAGCCCCAGCATGGTCCTGAATGGACAGCCTCCTGGGGCTGGAGAGGGTGGGGGATTGGGGTGGGGATCTGGTGGGATCACAGCTCACCTGCCATAACAGGAACCTCATCAGTGGTTCCTGGCCCAGGTCTGACCTGACAAAACTCATGCCCAGGGAAGGCTGCTGCCCTCCCGCCTCTTCCAGGCAGCTTGCTAAGATGTGGAATCTGGCTTCCCTAATGGCTCCCTGAAATGGCCGAGTAACAACCCAGATGTTCAGGGGACTAAAACTTTGAATCAAGGAACTAGAGGCCGAGAAGATAAATCCTTCTTCCTTTCTCCACCCCCACCTCTATCTGATGGATTGTTTCAAGGTGACTTGCAGGATGAGCAACTGGCTCGTAATTCTTCATGACTTTATGGCCAGTCCCCAACACGCCTGCCTAGTAACTGCATTCCTTTCTCCCCTGTCTCATCTCTGTGTCTCACTTTTGCAGCCCTGGGATTGCAGGGGCCATCATAGCAATCTCTGCCATAGGTTTTATTCTCTAGGGAATTTGGCTAATGATTAAAAAAAAAAAAACCCCACACATCATATCTTCAGTCTAGCCTCCTACCTACAGTCTATTTTCTTTTTAATAAGAATGAACAGAGATCTAAAGTTTATATCAAGGTTAACTAGAGCTGCTCCAGTGAAGTGCCTCTGGGTGGAGAATATGTTCTCTAAATCTAACTTCTCTGTAAGTGGGTTTCATCTCACCACAGGATGCTTGGATACTAGCAGTTCTTTTCTCAAACTGATTGCTTCTGTCCAGCCTGGTTGGAGGGAGCATCTGCCAACCCCTCCCCGGGTTAGAAAGCTTGCACTGTGGCTCAGAAAGAACAACCCAGAAATAGTTTTTCTTACATATAGCCTGGTATTTACAAACCTACCTCCAGATCTCTATCGTATTTGATGCCACGCTCCATCTTCCTTGTATACTTACCTTCCCTTTTACTCTCAGCAAATTCCTGATATGTATGTACGATAAATCTGTTTCAAAGGAAAAATCAAAATCTTTTTGATTCAGGACATTCTGTTTTGGGTAAAATATGTTTTGGGTAAAATCGACAGTTTGAGAATATCAGACACCAAGAGCAATGTGATATTTGAAGACTGTAAACAAGACACTTTAAACCATACCCAGAATGAGAAAGTGAAAAATATTTCATTTCCATATTTAATGAACCAGATAGTATCTTCTTATGGAGAGAAAGGGGGTGAGGATAAAGGCGCTTAGATTTTTAGTGCTACTGAAAAGCAGAGTCTATGAATGTTGGAAGAGAGTATTAAGGCTGTTATTTTAATGAGTTAAAATTCTTCAGAAGGTTTGCATTGATAATAATATCTGAGGCTGAATTTAAGACAAACACTCTTCTGGGATTAAAACAAAACAAACAAAGATTGGGACTCTTGGATCCTGAGCAAGCCTGAGGAATGAGAAAAGCTTTCATTATAAGATGGCATTTAGAATGAGATGGAAAGAAAAAGTCAGGTATCAGTGAGTTATATATCAAAGTGTGTTCAGGGGTTGTTAAAGGCCTCTACATTTTTTTTTTTTTTAATTTGAAGCTAATGATTGAGTTATGGTATTTTAAGTTCAGTGGCTACTATCAACTTAATATTATGGCTGAAAAATAAGGTATAAAAATAAAATAGAATTTTTATTTTATTTACCAATCAAAAAAAAAAGGGGGGGGGACAGAATATGAGTAGATAGTTCAAAGACAAGGAAATTCAAACAGACTTTAAACATGTGCCAAGATGCTTGATCTGACTCTTAGTATGAGAAATGGACGTTAAAGTTGCCACGAGATATCAAGATTCATCTGTCAGATTGGCAATAGCTTTAACAGCACAGTGTGTCAGCTAAGGTATGAAAAAATACATTAGTGGTAGGAATGCAAACTCTACAGTCTCGGAAAGGGGCATTTGGGTGACAAGAAGCAAAATCATATACTTGCATACTCTAAGCAATTCCACATGTAACAATGTGTCCCACAAACATACTCATACACAAAGTGGATAAGTGAATAAAAGCATACTCACTGCAGTCATTGCTTGCACTGGTAAAAAAGATAATGAGGAACCACCATGCCCACTGACAGGAAGATTTCATAAATAAACCATGCTGTGCTCACACAATGGAAAACTATTTGTGTGTGCTAAGAATTGATGCTTTTGAACTGTGGTGTTGGAGAAGACTCTTAAGAGTCCCTTGGACTGCAAGGAGATCCAACCAGTCCATTCTGAAGGAGATCAGCCCTGGGATTTCTTTGGAAGGAATGATGCTAAAGCTGAAACTCCAGTACTTTGGCCACCTCATGCGAAGGGTTGACTCATGATGCTGATGCTGGGAGGGATTGGGGGCAGGAGGAGAAGGGGATGACAGAGGATGAGATGGCTGGATGGCATCACTCGATGGATGTAAGTCTGAGTGAACTCCGGGAGTTGGTGATGGACAGGGAGGCTGGAGTGCTGCGAGTCATGGGGTCGCAAAGAGTCGGACACGACTGAGCGACTGAACTGAACTGAACTGAAGTCACTTCAGTCCTGTCTGACTCTTTGTGACTCCATGGACTGTAGCTTGCCGGCTTCTCTGACCATGGGCTGCTCCAGGCAAGAATACTGGAGTGGGTTGCCGTGCCCTCCTCCAGGGGATCTTCACAACCCAGAGATCAAACCCACATCTTTTATGTCTACCTCCATTGGCAGGCAGGTTCTTTACCGCTAGCAGCACCTGGGGAGCCCATGGAATACTATAGAGCAACTAAAAAGAATGAGGAAGCTCTATGTTTTCTGATGTGAGCCCATTTCCAAAATGTGTTCAGTGAAAAATCAAATTGCACTCCTGTATGTTTAGTCTGCACTGTTGTGTAATGATAACATCAGCAATAGTAAATGTGTATGTTTGTATATGTATAGTCTCTTTCTTCGAGGGTATGCACCAGACTAGTTAACAATTATTGTCTCTAGGGAAGGGATCTAGGTGTCTAGGAGAGGCTTACTTTAACTCTCTACCACTTGTTTCCTTTTGAATTTTGTTCCATGCATGAGTATTATCTGTGCTGTGACTTAGGCGCTCAGTCGTGCCCGACTCTTTGTGACCCCATGGACTGCAGCCCGCCAGGCTCCTCTGTCCATGCAGATTCTCTAGGCAAGAATACCAGAGTGGGTTGCCATGCCCTCCTTCAGGGGATCTTCCCAACTCAGGGACTGAACCGAGATCTCCCACATTGCAGGTAGATTCTTTACCGTCTGAGCCACCAGGGAAGTCTGAGTATTATCTATCCAAATATGTCACTAATATTTATTTTTTAAGAGGAGGAAAAACTGTATATGTAGACATTTGAAAGGGAGTTTTCATCTAATTCACGAGAAAACTCTATTCTGTTGTTCCAAGTCAACTGGAAGCAACATACACATTATTTTTTCATTTATTTTAAAATAAGCTTTATTTATTTAAAATAAACTTTATTCAGGGCAGTTTTCCATTTAGGGCAAAATTGAGCAGGAGGTTTCCCATCTACTCACGTGCACAGCCTCCCCCATTACCAACATCCCCCACCAGAGTCCATTTGTTATAAACCATGAACCCATAATGAGATGTCATTATCACCAAAAGTCCACAAATTAAATAAGGATTCACTCTCAGTTCGGTACATTCTATGAATTTTAACAAATATATACTGATACATATCCAGCATTTTAATACTGTTCAAAATAGTTTCACTGCCCTAAATATCCTCTGTACTCCACCAATTCACCCCTCTCTCCCTACAACCTCTAGCAATCACTGATTTTTTTCCTGTCTCAGTAGTTTTGTCTTTTCAAGAGTGTCATATAGTGGGAATCATGCAGTGTGTAGCCTTTTTCAGATCTGCTTATTTCATTTAGCAACATGCATTTAATTTCCTTCCATGTTTTTTCATATCTTGATAACTCATATTATGATATTTAAACTGCCCTTAAAATAAGACCTAATTTGTGCAAGCTTTAAAAAGTTAAGTTATTCTTCTATAATTTGTAATCTCCCAATTGCTTGGTGATGAATTTTGCCATTAAGTTTTCCAAGAAATGCATGGTAAGTGAGAACAAATTAAACAGAAAAATTTACTGTACCAGAGCAAATATTTCCATTTTGGAGAACTAATCACTTCTTCCTTATGTAAGTGTACTTTAGAAAGTACTGTATGTTATCTTCTTCTTATGCCTTCCTGCCATGTCTTCTTATTACATCATTCCATAATCACTTAGTTTTCATACATAAAATGATGATTTTTGGAGTTCCTCATTGTAAGTCTAAATCTTCCCATCCTGTGTTGGTGGGACTCTGTCTGTCACCACCACCACCATCCTTATGGATCTTGAACTTGATACTAAGACGACACTGAGGCTACCTCTGCAACAGTCTCTCTTAGATCATGGTCCCAGCTGTAACCTACTTGAGGGGAGTGTCCCCACGTGATTTATTCTTTTACCCCTCAGAAGACCTTGCCCCAACTCATCAGAGATACCGAGCATGGATTCTCTGAAAGGTAGAAGACAGTCATTTTGGCAAAGCATAAAACATTTTCAATCTGTACTGCCTTCTGCGACAGATATTGATGATATTTTTCCAAAAAGAGGAGAGAAGTCTGCTATGGTTCAGGGCAGTGAAATGGACATCTCATTGTCAGAGAGACTCTGGGAGCAGGTGGAAAAGGCACAGCCAGGTGTCCTCTGCTACCAGGCCAGCCTCCAGGGGCCCCAAACACAAGAATACCTGAAAGCAATATGCCCAATTCTCCACTTAAATAACCATGTTTAGCTCTGTCTACAGATAAGGGACGGCCCTCCACCTCCATTGCAGCAATAGGACTGATCCCTTACAATTTTGTTTCTAATGAAAAATATGAGGGACAGAAGCTGTATTCATTTATTTATTAACAAAACTTCACTTTAAGGAACAGTGATTGTAATCCCACTTGTTGCATGTATTAGAAACGCCACTTCTTGAGTAGTGGAACTTCTCTAGAAGCTTAACTAGGATGCTTTTACTCCACTTTCAACTTTTCCGCAGGTCTTAAATTTTCATAATAAAAAGTTAGAGGCAAAAAGCAATTTCTCTCCTGGAGAGAAATGACATCACTGGCATTTAGAAGAACGTTTCCCCCCCTTTCCTGGCTACAATTACAAGCATCTCTCAGTACCTCCCGGTGTGAGGTAAGATAAGGATTTTGTCATCTTCTATTAATAGGGAAGGATTTTGAGTCACAGAAGGGCTAAGTGATTTTTCTAGCCCCAGAAATAAGAAGAATAAAATGAAGCAAGATGATTAGTTCATTATTTTAGGAACAGAACTATTGTGGTGAAGAGCATCATTTTCTTGAACAATTGCAATTGCTTCCTAATTGGTTTTCCTGCCCCCAGTTTCTCTCTCTCCTCCAGTCTACTCACTCCTTTTGTTAACAGAACCATATTCTGAAATCACGTCACACATATAAATATCTGTGATGACTTCTCACTATCTAAATAAAAATTCCAAACTCCTTAGCAGGATATCCAAAGCCCAGGTCCACCTGGCTTTAAACTCCCTTTCCTCTTTCTTTGCCTCTGTGTCCTTTATAGGGCTTCCCACGTGGCTCAGTGAGTAAAGAATCCGCCTGCAATGCAGGAGACGCGGGTTCAATTTCTGGGTCGGGAAGACCCCTGGAGAAGGGGTAGGCTACCCAGTCCGGTATTTTGAGGCTTCCCTGGTGGCTCAGATGGTAAAGAATCCGGCTGCAATGCAGGAGACCTGGGTTCGATCCCTGGGTTGTGAAGATCCCCTGAAGAAGGGAAAGGCTACCCACTCCAGTATTCTTGCCTGGAGAATCCCATGGACAGAGCCTGGCGGGCTACAGCCCATGGAGTCTCAAAGAGTGGGACATGACTGAGCGACTGAACATGCACACCCTCTCTAACTGCTCATCTGCTCTCCAGTTCTCACGCACAGCTGTCCTTGCCTCCAAACCTTCGTTCATGCCACCTGGCTCTTATCCAGAGTGCCTTTCTTTCTCTATCCCTCTGGGACCATGGAGAGAGGGGCATCTGCTAACAATGACACATCGCAAGTGCCACCAATGTCAGTAACAGAAATAATTTTTTAACCTTTTTTACGCAAATTAAAAAAACCTCACAGGTCACTGAGTCTAACTAGAGAATGTCACAGCTAATTCTCCATCTTTACAGCATTAGAGTACTACAGGAGCTATACTGAATTACCTAAAGGAAATTACCATATAGACACTCTAACAAAAGCGCAGAGAAATCCCCATTATAAAGGCTTTGTCCCTGGGAAA
>NW_011495084.1:10779967-10783287 GCF_000754665.1 Bison bison bison | reverse complement strand
AAATTTCTGATGGTTCCAGAAAAACTTGACAAACTTACACACACACACACACACACACACACAAAGCACATACGTCAGACATTTAATAAAAATAACTTTGAAATCACGCATGTGCAAAAATTACTATAGCAAGTGTGCTGAGCAGGCGAGGTGTGGTTCTACCATGCGGCCTTCAGCAAAAGCACCCTTCACCCACAAATGGAAGATTCCTCCCATTCATGGGAGAGTGGCTCTCATACTCAGTTCTGACTCAGCTCCTTCTCCCTCTACCTGAAAAGCTCCTGCCAGGCGAGACATCAAAGGAAGGAAGGAACTTCCCAGAGACTTCTTAGATGCAGGAGGCCTTAAAACCTTCAGTATCAGCGACAACAAACCCAGATCATGGAGGATGGCTGCATTGCTTTGGCCAGTAGATTTCCAATTTGCCTCGTTTAGATTGTGCAGGGAGATTCCAAGGCAGCGCAGTGGTAAAGAATCTGTACGCAGATTCGATCCCTGGGTCAGGAAGATCCCC
Organism: Bison bison bison; assembly: GCF_000754665.1. NCBI lineage: Eukaryota > Metazoa > Chordata > Mammalia > Artiodactyla > Bovidae > Bison > Bison bison. Next base: position 10,782,773 of record NW_011495084.1, on the reverse strand, counting down.
TGGAGAAGGAAATGGCAACCCACTACAGTATTCTGGCCTGGGAAATCCCATGGACAGAGGAGTCTGGCAAGCTCCAGTCCATGGGGTTGCAAAGAGTTGGACAAGGCTTAGTGAGTGAAGAACAAGACTGTGCAGGCAATGGGAATGGCTGTGAGCCATCAGAGATGGAGGGAAAGAGTGCCTGCTGCAGTCCCAGACTGCTGGGAAGTCCCTCTGAGACAATCAATGTCCCCAAGCTCCCCAATTTATTTATCCCCAATTTATTTATTTATCTCTAGGCACCTTGAAATCTAGGCTGCGTACAATAGCCACTAAGAGGGGTGGTAAGGCAATGGGCTCTGTTCTTTAACACTTTTCTTTAAGAATCTTGCATGAATTTTTTTTTTTCTTTCTATTCCTAAGAACAGAACTGACACTGTATTGTTTCTCATGATATGATCCCTTTTCAGAGAGGTCAATCAACATTTATTAAGAGCTGTATGTGTGTGTGTGAATAATAAAAACACGTAACTATCAATGAATTAGTATTGCTTCGGGACTATTCTAACCCCTTTACAAATATAACTCATTTATCACAATAGTCCTCTGATAAACTTCCCTCCCTTCAGAGATAAGGAAACTGAGGTATAGGACAATTATGCGATGTCCTTCAGAGTCACATGCTAGAAAGGTTTAGAATCCAAGTTGGTCTGACTCTAGAACTTCCAGTCTTGACCTGCAAGATCAAACTGAACAAAAACAGTAGACGCTGCTCTTTTATGACAGGTTGTATGAAGTCACTCTTATCAGGCAGGGAGTAAGGTGTACAAAAGAAGCTTTGAAGGGACTGAGGTATTTGAATTCCACGGTAATGATCTGATATTTGAGGCCAGCCCTCCCCACTATAAAACTGTGATAACAGTATTCCTGTTATGCAGAATTACCAGGGTAGTTAGACTGAACATGTACAAAACTTGATGTAGCATCAATTATAGCTTTATGTTGTTATTTTCATGGACTATCCAAGTACAACTTTTGTAATTAGCTCACCAAATCGCCCAAAGCAGGACTGGAGCAGACTGGAGATTGGAGGCCTCTGGAGTTCCACTGATACATTCTTGGGGAATCAGTGAGTTCTTACATGTGATCAACGGAGCTAAAGCAGTCCTTGCGTTGTGGACACACAGCCGTTTCCATTGACTGCTGGCAAAAACAGGCTGGCAGGAAATAGTACCTACTTAGAAAAATAATTAGTTCTCTTATACAACAACTACTTGTACTGCTCACACCTGCATAAATAAAGGAACGCAAGATGAGGAAAAAAGTCTCCCGGGGAAATATGGCCCACATAAGGAGGTGCAAGGCAAATGTTCCGCATGTAGACGCAGCATGGCCAGTGTGCAGGGTCCTTCACACATGAGGCCCCATGACTAGGCCAGGGAAGGTTCTGGAAAGATGAGTACATTTAAGGCCTCATCTCCCCGGAAGGCCTAATTTCTCACCAAAGATCCTTGCTGAGGCTTTGGAAATAGTACAAGGGGAAGCAAAGTGCCATCGTTGCTTTCCCAAAACAAAACAAAACAAAAAAGAAAACTGAAAAGAAACCAACAGAAAATGAACTTGGCTGTACTGCTGACGTAGAGACGCCAAACTCCTGATGATTTCTAACATATGTATTTACATGCGCTTTTACATTTCCTACTTTATGAAAATAAAGGGTAAGTGGAAAGGCTTCCATGCTGATCCAGTGCTTCGACTGTGGAGGGTGCAAGTTCAATCCCTGCTCTGGGAATTAAGACCCTACATGCTATGCGACACAGGGGGGCCCCCCTCAAAAAATTGATAAAGGATGAGAGGGAAAAATCAATGAATGTTTTCCCCTTGGAAGGAAAAGGACAAAAGCTTCTGAAGGAAGAAATCAACACTGCTTTACGTGAATTTCCTTACTAGAAACTAATTCCAAAGTTAGGTTCAAGTTTACAAAGTTATGTTCAATATTCTTGATATAATCTCTGTGGGATCCAGAAAGTACATTAATGGGCATTCCATCAGATGATGAGAAACAGAAACAGGCGAAAGATGATAAAGACCTAAGGTTTAGAAGCTTTGCCCGATTGGGGTCAAGGTCTGAACTTCACAGGAGTTCCTATCTTCCTTCAGGCTGTATCATTCCGGCAAGGTGAGGAAGCGCCATCTTTTACAGGAAAGCTCCATCTGCCCCCTCCACGAGACTGTGGCCGTGACTCTGGAACTCTAGCTGTTTGTCAGTCACCATCTAAGCTCTCCCGCCTTTCCCTTCAGTGCTGCACTGTCTGGGGAAATTGTTAACCTGCCTTCAGTAAGATCCTGCAGACCCTTGAATAAGCTCCCTGCTGCTGACCCTAGGGCAAGCTGCACGAAGCTGCCACACTGGAAGCGGTAAGCTGGCAAACCCGGATTTGCAGTCATGGTATTTTAATTTGGTGCTCGTATTTGAAATTCCCTTTGGTTTTCTCCATGCACAGCCCATCATTGTATATTACCTGGGTTTCCTATCGTCAGAGATTTGGGCTTCTTGTACAGTTCCTGCTGTTCTGACATAAGTTGCTGTCTTTTTGAGGCACCTGTCAGGAAAGCTCAGCATACGTCTGTGAACCTCCTGTGCGTGTGCTCAGTCACATCCAACTCTTTGCGACCTCATGGACTGCAGCCCGCCAGGCTCCTCTGTCCATGGGATTTCCCAGGCAAGACTACTGGAGTGGGTTTCCATTTCCTCCTCCAGGGGATCTTCCCAGACCAGGAATTGAACCCATGTCTCCTGCATTGGCCAAGCAGGTTCTTTTTTTTT
>NW_011495084.1:10772958-10779730 GCF_000754665.1 Bison bison bison | reverse complement strand
GATGATATACACGTTTCAACACTACCCTCTCAAATCATCCCACCCTCGCCTTCTCCCACAGAGTCCAAAAGACTTCTTTACATCTGTGTCTCTTTTGCTGTCTCACATATAGAGTCATCATTACCATCTTTCTAAATTCGATATATATGCGTTAGTATACTGTATTGGTGTTTTTATTTCTGAATTACTTCACTCGTATAATAGGCTCCAGCTTCATCCATCTCATTAGAACTGACTCAAATGCATTCTTTTTAATGGCTGAGTAATATTCCATTGTGAATATGCAGGTTCTTTACCACTGTGCCACCTGGGAAGCCCTTGTGAACCCATATGCCCTTTATTTACAGTCAGATTATTTCAAACATATTTTTCAAATGCAGTTAAATTCTGTTCTGAGGTTTAGCTGTCCTGAAAGTCACCGACTGTCACTTAAAAAAAAATTATTGGAGTATAATTGATTTATAATGGTGTGTTAATTTCAGATATATCGCAAAGTGAATTAGTTATACATATACATATATCCACTCTTTTCAGGTTCTTTTCTCAAAAAATCATTAGCATATTGAGGAGAGTTTCCTGTGCTATAAAGCAGGTTCTTATTAGTTACATATTTTATATATCGTGGTGTGTATATGTCCATCCCAATCTCCCAATTTATCCCTCCCCTCCCCTTTCCTCATGGTAAGTTTGTTTTCTACAACTGTGACTTTACTTCTGCTTTGTAAATAAATTCATTTGTACCCGGTTTTTTTTTAAGATTCCAAATAAGCACTATCATATGATATTTGTCTTTCTCTGCCTGACTTCACTCGACTGTCACTTTGAGGGCCTCCCCAGGACCTCTAAAAATACCAAATCCTGGATATGCCAGAAGGCTCCATTTTAAGTTTGATCTTCCAAAACACGCTCTCCATATTAGGTGAAAATCTGTTTAACTATTTTCACATGATGTGTTAATAAATGTCACTGTATTCACAGAGATTACTCCAAGAAGATTAAAGGTCGTACCAACCCTTTTAGGTCTCATAAATCACAAGTGTTCGCAAATGCAGGAAAATTCCTGCCAAGTTGGAATGCTTCTCCAATAACCAAGCAAACGTTTATAGCCACAAGATTTTAAGGAACTTCCCAGGAGGAAATACGAGGAAGAATTCAGCACAGGTGCTCGTTGTATGCACAAACACACACGCAGAGGGACAGCAGGATCTATGAAACTGTTTCTGTGCCCTTGTGAAAACGGAGCAGAGATGACTGGCCATATTCTGCAACCTTCAAACACAGTCTTCTATATGTGACTGATACCCTAAGCAGAGAACTGAGGCCTCCGGAAGTAAAGAAGCCTGTGGTTCTCACAGTCACTGGAATTCTCCTGAGAGAGCTTTTCCTGGGAGCCCTGGCAACAGGGCCAGAATGAGATTCAAAGCAGGATAATCAGCAACAGCCAGCCAGCTTTATGCAGAAATGTAGCAGTGATTTTAAAAAGCATCATCCATTGAGTACCTACTTTGTGCCTTTTGCGTCATCTTGGCTGTCCCTAACCCTCACAGTCGTTCGGGGCGGGCCTAACTATTCCCCATTTTACATACTGCTGAATTCCTTTCCTCGCTTTATTTTTCACTGTAGCACTTTCCCTTTTTAATATGCTGTATAATTACTTATTTTGTTTATTGTCCTCACTAGAACGTGTGCTCCAGGAAGACGGGATTCTTACCTGTTTTACTCACGACTGCCTTCCTGGAATCCAGAGTAAATGAATAAATGGGTGAATGAATGAATGGAGACCCAGAGTGGTTAAATGACTTTCCTCTGTCAAACTATTACTTAGGAGACAGAGCTAAGATTTGAACTCAGGTCCTGGGTGCTACACCAACACACATCAGTAATGGTGGCTGTGAGGATAAGCATCCAGGACACACGCTAAGAACGCTAGACGCGCATTTATTGAATGGTTGACTGATGAAGAAAAAGAAAACCACCGGATGGAAAAGGAGCAGGAAGGAAATGAGCCTGACTTTTGATCCTTGACATCTGTGGGGAAAGAGCAACATAAAACATGAAGCCCAGAAAAGCCTGGTGGCCAAAATTCAGTTCTCAAGTGCAGACCTTGATTCTTTCAAACTTCAGGAGGAATAAGGAAGTGTGGTGGGTGCGGTCTCCACAGGCCTTCTAATACGGATACATGGTAATCCTTAAGGGTCTGTAAAGAGTCAGACCTCAAATCCCCACCCCACCATTTGCTACTCTCTGACCTCAGGCAAACTCCTTAATCTCTGTAAACGGGAATAATTTGCATGGGTTTTCTGAAGACTAATGGAAATACTGTATGTAAACACACAAATTAAGACCATGCCCAATGTGTGGCGGAGAAGGCAATGGCACCCCACTCCAGTACTCTTGCCTGGGAAATCCCATGGATGGAGGAGCCTGGTGGGCTGCAGTCCATGCGGTCGCTAACAGTCTGACAGGACTGAGCGACTTCACTTTCACTTTTCAACTTTCATACACTAGAGAAGGAAATGGCAATCCACTCCAGTGTTCTTGCCTGGAGAATCCCAGGGAAGGGGGAGCCTGGTGGGCTGCGGTCTATGGGGTCGCACAGAGTTGGACACGACTGAAGCGACTTAGCAGCAGCAGCAGCCAATGTGTGGTAAATGCCCATTACCCCTATTACTTCAATTATATCAGCATAGGATACAGAGTGTTTAAGAGGGGAGCAGTAGGGAGAAGTTAGAAAGGTAGCTGGGTATATTTTGTATCTAACTGGTTTAAAGGATTTTGGTGCCGGTCTGTCACAGCACGTGCTTTTCTTGACATCTGAATCGCGATGGATTACACTGCTTAGCGCAGTTCCTCAGAGGATTTCTCCTGAGACTAGGGAATTCCAGGCGGGCTCTTAGGCCTCACACAGCATCGTTGGGATGGAAAGGACTGGGTCCATTCTGCAGGTTCCAAATTCAGAAAGATCAAAATAATACCAATGCTTAATGACAGACCAACAACGTCTTAGGGCATCTCACTTTACCTTTTCAATCATCAGAGATTCTATCAATTTCCTTATGCCAACGTGGAAGACTACAGCTTAAAAAGGTAGAGGATATAATCAACGTCGCACATTTAGGAAGGGGTGGGGACGGACCCCTTCAAACTCGGGCCGTCGCCACCCCAGGGGCCCTTTTTTCAAGTCACTTCAGTTCACTCAGTCGTCTCCGACTCTTTGCGACCCCATGGACTGCAGCACGCCATGATTCCCAGTCCATCACCAACTCCCGGAGTTCGTCCTTTTTTTTTTTTAACACCGCACTTTTTCAGACCCACCGGTTAGAAGGCCATTCTATAAAATGTCTAGAGAGGAGCTGAAGGGTTCAGACGCATGGGCAAAGCTAAATGTTTCAAGTTTAAGTGTTGCGACCATCACCCCAAATTGATGCCTAGGCTCAGGTAACTGCACTTTTAAAATGGCTAAATGGAAATCAACTTCTCTCCCTGCCTTTACTGTTGGAGGGCTTGGGCTGAAAGATTTTGCACGTCTCAGTTCCGCTGCAGGGTATCCTGCCTCTCGGCTCCTGGCCTCCAGGTCCCATTAACAGAAAGGGACATCAGCAACAGGTGGGGGCGGGTCGGAGGCGTTACCTCCCGCGCAGGCCTCCTCCAGCTCAAACCGGATGGTATCCAGTGAAACATGCGAGTTCTGTTCCACCAGATGCCCAAAAAAGGCGCAGGGAGCCAAAAAGCGTTGCAACCCCACCTTCTCCCAGCACGCTCCTCCAGGGGCGGCCCGACCGCAGCAAAGCTCCAAAATTGGCAACCTGGGCCTAGCAGCCGCCTTTTTTTTTTTTTTTTTTTAAGCCTACATTCTCCAAACCAGGGAAGAGGCGGGTGACTAAAGATGCAAATTGGAGCGGGGGCGTCAGCAGGCAGGCCCGTGGGTGCAGGGCGTCTAGCTTGGGGACACCCCGCGACCTCAGGTGCCCCCGGAGATATCCGCGGTGGGCGCAGAGCGCCGCGAGGGCGCTCGGAAAAGCCGCTCCCAGCCGAGCCGCTGCCTCCGCTTCCGCCTCCCCGGCGGCGGCGGCGGCGACGGGACAATGCGCGGCCTCTTTCCGCCCGGGGTTAGGGAGGGGCGGCCGGATTGGGGCCCGCGCCTTCCGGCCGCAACCCCCCACCTCCACCCCCTGCGCGCCGCGCCGGCCGCACACAGGTGGTTTTCCGCTCGGGAGCAGCAGGCTCGGGTACTTTCATATAACAATATGATTGTGCGCGCTGGGAGTGTTCCTCCCCGCCGCCGCCGCCACCGCGGCCCCCACCCGTCACGCCTCTATCCGGCAGTCCGCCCCACCCCGTGGTACGCCAGCCGATCGCGGATCGCTGGTCTGGCCAGCACCTCCCCAATTACCTGCTGGCTATGGAGCGCGGCCGAGACATTCCCCAGAATCCCCAGGTCGCCTCTGGAGCAGGGGACCCGGCACGCACTCCTCGCCCCACACCCGCCCCAGGCAGAACTGGAGCCCAAAGTCCCGCACTCGGTCCCCCACCGGTCCCCAGGGTCCCTAGAGGCTCGGCGCCAGCTGAACTGGGCTGCGGAGGCGGCGGGTGCTCACGGGGAGCGCAACGCGCAGGAGGGGGCAGTGTTCTGCCAGTGCCCGGCGACTTGCAAGGGAGGGGGTTGCTGCCCCGCGAAGAAAGGGGCTGACCCGGCGCGGGTTGTCGGGGTGGCTCCATTCTGACATGCCTCGGTCTACAGTAAACCAATCGGCGAGCCCCACTTGAGCCCCCGCAGCCTGCAGGCCTTGCGGGAGGACTTCCCCATGCTTTGCGGATGGTGGGGACAGCCGGCCCGGCTCCGCGTGCCCGGGTGCACCGCGTCCAGGCAGCCCCTCCAGGGAGGCTCCTGTGTCTGGAAGCTGAGCTCGCTGCTCAGAAATGATTAACGAGCACTACCACCCAGCGCGCAGTGGGTGACTGCGGGGACCGGGGAGGGGGTGCTTGGATCCCCGGAACAATGGCTTATAACGCCCCACACCGCCCCAGAAATAAAAGCATCAGACTGCCCAACGACTTTGTTCCGGCAGTCTCCACTGGTTTTTAAAAAATTAATTAAAACGCCGTTTTTTTAAAAAAAAAGGCTTGCTTCCTATTATCTGGACTTCCAAGCATTTGATTGCTTGCTTAAAAATGTTTCAACAAAATCCTGGTTTGTTTCAAAAGATGTTGGATTAGCATTTAACACCTCATCGGTCACTAAAGCCCAGGCAGTTTACCAGCCCCAACAGAGCCTCGGCTAAAAGAACATCAGAGCAAACAGAGCTGGGCTTTTAAAACTGGCAAACAAACGCCACACACACTGCCTAAGGCGGGGTGGGGTGGGCAATGGTGAACTCCAGTGCAAATGAGTTTAAAAGGAAGAAAAGGGAAAAAGTCAGCACAAGTTTCTCTAAAGCTAGCTTGCGCTCACAGGCGTCGCGAACAAGGGCTTTTGTGCCCGCTAATTGCACCATTTGTGCGCAAAAGTTCCGACGCGAAGTGTGAACTCTCAACAGAAGGAAACATGAGACAACTGAAGTGCCCTGGTTTGTGTGCCCTGCTCCTCCTCCGCCGCCGCCTCCTCTTCTTTCTCCTTCCTCCCGCGGAGCCCGCTGTTGCAGCTTGTTTGCACTGGGGCTTATCCGGAGCGGAAATTCCTTTCCGTTTTTGTGAATGACAAACTCATTAACAATTCATCAACACAACCTGTTCCAGCCGGCCCGTCCCCACGGCAACAGCCCCTTCCGCAGAGCGCTCATTGGCTGGCCCGGAGAATGTATCCATTGAGACGCTCGCTGTTTGTATCCATTGAGGAGCTGCCTTGCGCAGGGGGTGTGCGAGTGCCGAGGCCAAGAGAGAGTGAGCAATCGAGGTTTGAATAATCCTAGGAGAAAGACGGCCGGGTGGATTTGAGGTGCAGTCTTGGAGGGAGGGATTAGGAGCCGCTGGACTCTTTTTTTCTTTCCTCCCTTCTCAGTAGCACGGAGTCCGAATTAATTGGATTTCATTCACCCTAGAGGAACAAAACTGTCTGGGCAGCTTCATTCAGAGCGATTCATTGACACCGAGAACGAGCGGCTGCAGCCGGGTGCAGAGGGAACCGCCGGCTTTACTTCGGTCTCGCCTGCCCCAACCGCTATCCCGGCTTGGGAAAGGCGAGGTGGACTCCAACCCCGCTCCGAGAGCGGCGGCTTCCCGCGGCGCGCTCGGCCTCTGCCTGCCCCGAGGGGCGTCTGATAGGCACCCCGCCCTCTACGGCAGCTCGACCCCCATGATAGATACGCTCAGACCCGTGCCCTTCGCGTCGGAAATGGCGATCAGCAAGACGGTGGCGTGGCTCAACGAGCAGCTGGAGCTGGGCAACGAGCGGCTGCTGTTGATGGACTGCCGGCCGCAGGAGCTGTACGAGTCGTCCCACATCGAGTCCGCCATCAACGTGGCCATTCCAGGGATCATGCTGCGGCGCCTGCAGAAGGGCAGCCTGCCGGTGCGCGCGCTATTCACGCGCGGCGAGGACCGGGACCGCTTCACCCGGCGCTGCGGCACCGATACCGTGGTGCTCTACGATGAGAGCAGCAGCGACTGGAACGAGAATACGGGCGGCGAGTCGGTGCTCGGGCTGCTGCTCAAGAAGCTCAAGGACGAGGGATGCCGGGCGTTCTACCTGGAAGGTACGAGCCGGGGAGCTCCGCGCAGGGGGGCCAGGCGGAGGACACCGAGCTGCGGGCTGCAGGCAGGGCGCTCGGCCGGC
>NW_011495084.1:10772678-10772858 GCF_000754665.1 Bison bison bison | reverse complement strand
GCTCGGCCGGCGCTTCTGAACCCACTGCTGCGCCAGGGGTTGTCTGCCTGTCCCCCGGCTGCGAACCCTCGTGCGTCCGGCACCCACGAGCTTGGCCCGCGAGGAACCGGCCCGCTTCCGGCCGCACTCTTGGGCCATTTCTTTCTAACCACCTCTGCTTCCTACCCGTAAAGTTCTTTT